>NC_089221.1:75737497-76032497 GCF_963924675.1 Phocoena phocoena | reverse complement strand
TTAAGTGCACATGAAAGTAATTCTGTTGCTGCTGGCTGATACTAGATGAACACATTTCTATAATTTACAGTAGTAAATGATGAATTTGATGCTTAAATTGCTTAAGAGACAGAAAAACATGATCGTTAGGAAGCTAGTTTCCTGACTAAAAAGCACAGATTTGACAATTAAGGCATATGTTTTTAAACTAAAAACATTTTGTGTCTAAAAACAACTGATAGTTGGGGAAATCTTTTTCCTACCCTCTGCTTTCAGCACCATCCTGATACTCTGAAACACAGGCATGAGACGTTTGAAACTTTGAAAATGATAGTATTTTGTTTACATAATTTCATCACTTCTTGTCATTCTATGAGAAGTTTATGCCCAAGATTTGAAGTCATAATGTGACATTTATTTTTACGCAGAGTAAGGCAGTTATCGCATCCTGTTGGTTTGCAGGGGTATGACTTGTTGACTGTCTCATACTATAACTTATTTGCTATTATTGTGTCCTGTCTCTTTGAAGGAAAATTAAGTTGTGATTAATGTTGGCAAGTAGTTGTGGGGTTTTTTTCCAAAACAAAGTCCTTTACCTCCATATTTCAGGTTCTTGTGACACTTTTTCCTGAATATGCATATTATAATGCAAAAACTTTAAGCCATTATGAATTTTTATATGTTTTATATATACCAAAGGGTCACAGATGGTAGAAAGATTTGTTACCATGAGGTAGAGTAGCATTTTGTGATTACAAAATTAATCTGTCTCTAAATCTGTTTAAAGAGTTTTTGCCATCTAATGAGCAATATAAATTATTAATATTTTCATGTTCTTGGGGACATTCACAGCCATAATTTTACCAACACAGCTGTTTGACCCGGTGACATCATGTTTTGCATATTTTTGCATTTTAATGAGTTAGTCATTTAAAAGGTTACAAAGAAACCATAACTCATAAGTAATTAAATTATTTAGCAGAAGAAGTATGAGAAGATCTTCTGACATAGGTCACTGTGGGAAGGGGAATTCATAGCTGTACTCAGTTGCACCTGTTTGTTAGGAGGTAGATGTGTTTAAAAGATTTTCCCTTAGATTATGAAATGGTTTTATTTGTTAAAATATCTGGATGTATAAACAATGTGCATGTACACACAAACACACATACACACATTCCTAAGAGGTACACTTTCCTTGTGATGGAGTAAGTTTAAATAATACTCGTAACAGAAACCACAAACACAGCTTACTATTTATGATTACTCATCCTTGAAAGTCTAGCTAGATTGACTTTAGAAATATTTTATAATGCTTTTTTCTTTTTTTTTTCTTTTCATATTCCTCTTCCTATTGAAGAATGACATGGCTTCATGTAGAAATTTTAGGAATTTGTACTTAATTATGATTTGGAGTTTTCTACTGAGTGGAAATATCTTAAAATGAAAGGTGACCATAAGTATAGCACTGTACCTAGCATAGTGCTTGGTAGATAGTAGCTGCTTATTAAATACTTGTTGTCTAAAATCAGTGTTTAAAGAACGATTGACTCAGTGAATACTTGGGATCTTTCATTACGTCCTCATGCTTGCAAGTGGACTTCGGAAACACAAGCAAAGCACTGATATATTCTTGAAAAAACAACAAAAACATTTTAAACATGCTATTTTAATTGAGGGAATAGAAGAGAAAGGTGACATATTTTAAGATAAAATGATTTATGTACCACAGTTCGTAAGCAGGTTTTAAGAGTAACTTAAAAACAATGTTTGTATTGTATATGATTGGGTAAGAGTGATGTTTTGAAAGACCATGTGCCTACCATCTATAGCTACAGTATTTACACAATTTTATAATGCTAATAAGTTAAGAGAACATTTAATTCTTTAAACCATAAAGGCATAGCTAGCATGCAGAACATACATTTCATAAGATAAATTTGTCCATTCAAGTCGGCTTGGGAACATGTAATAAAGGAGGTGTGTCCATAGGGTTCCCTGTATCCACTTAGGCATTTTGATCTGTCACTGACTGGGCAACAGTTGTAACTTGTTACTTCTTTTAGTTTAATGTATGTTTGTGTCTTTTTATTAGAATGAGAAGCAAAGAATATAAAATATTTCATAATGCTGTAGTATTAAATCATATTTCTGCCATTTATAATGAATGGTAAATGTTTTTATAATGCTATTGTACATTTATGGAATGCTTTGATAAATAAGATATTGATGATTAGAAAAGAAATTTGTGATATTTAAGCAACATAACATTCTAAAGCCTAGGAAAAGTTAGAAACAGAGCAGGTGATAATGTGAGTAAGTGCAAAGTAAATGTTTTAAAATAAATAGCACTTGGTTGACCTGATGTCAGAACCGGAGACAAGGGTGTGTGTTTGTCAATATATCCTTCATGTTTTACAGACTCCTAAGGGAACAAGGGAAGATACAATTTCACCTTTTCTGTGCCAAAACATTTTAATTATATCTTCTTCCAGCTACAGCGGTTCAGTAACCAAGGAGCTGACATTGATGCATGTGTTGATAAAGCTGCAAACATTCAAAATGAGATTAACAAAGATTTTGAGCAAAGGGTGACAGCTAATTTTGCACAGTATTCTGCATCTAATTCAGGCCAGCGTAATAATAGAATATTTTATAACTGTTTTGTTATTCAAAAGGACTTCTATGATGCATTTGTGTTTGTGGATATCTTTGTAGCATACTCAAAAATTATCCTATGGCATAAAACTATTTGCATCTGTGTTATAATGCTGAAACAATATTAAAGGGAAAAAAACCCTCTTATAATAAGTTTTTTTTGTAATTGTACTTTATCCTTTGGAACTCTTTGCATTTACCTTAATTTATCCCGGTACACTAGCTAGGGAAGGTATAGAGATGACAAACATATTTTCTAATATTGCTTAATGTGCACTAATACAATGACCAAGAAAAGTTATATTCAACTTATTTAATTAATGAAACTATAGTTTCTTTATGTTCTTGAGCTTCTTTGAGCACATTTCAGTGTATTTCTTTTCTCTTCTATTCTCTACTTGAAAGCAGCAGACAGTCTTCTTTCACTTTTCTTTTTGTTTGTGAAATTTTCTTTTCTTTTTTTTTTTATCCACTCTCTTCTCCATCTGCTTTCACTTTTGTTTGCTTGGGCCGTCTCTCATCCCAACTTGATAATGAGGAATGCAGTGTGACCCTGACCTCTATCAGCCC
The DNA here is from genome assembly GCF_963924675.1 of Phocoena phocoena. Lineage (NCBI taxonomy): Eukaryota > Metazoa > Chordata > Mammalia > Artiodactyla > Phocoenidae > Phocoena > Phocoena phocoena. The sequence continues at coordinate 76,029,293 of NC_089221.1, read as the reverse complement.
ATGCATGACCTTCTGACTCTACCATATAACCTTTGACCTTCTCTTTGACAGGTTGATTAATTACCCTGTGTTATGATTTATGAGTAAGTGCTATGTAAAAATAATAGACAACAGGTGGTCCTCCGAAAACTTTTTGTGGCATGTTTTCTTTTACTGACTAACTTGATGAGCTATTTGAAGTTGGAAACTTATTGGGTAATCTATGTTGGTTCACATTATGGTATTTTTATACCGTGGAACACAACATTAGAATTTAGGGAACTACAAGTCAAAGCATGGTCATGACAGACATTTTACAAAATATTAGCAGGGTGCTGTTACCTAAATGCAGTTGGGAAGAAGCACAAAACAGAGTCAAGTGACATTTCAGGCGTTTCAGTCCCAGGTCACGTCTTGAGAAAATTGCTGAAATAATGGAGGGGGCATTTTTCAAGCAGAGCTGCAGCTCCAACAGCTATGTTTACTTTAACGCTTCACTAGTGACTTCTGATTGGTTGTCATGACCTCATCTCACTGTTGCACCTAGGATGTTGCAACAGTGACATATACATACCCTTCTTGAGAAAAAGATGAAAAGAAACACAACATACATCTTTCAGAAAAGATGAATGGACAGTAGTAGATGTAGTTTATAGATAAGACACTTTGGGTTTCATTTCCCTTGAGGATGGGCACTTATCTTCTTTCAAACCAAGCAGATAGAATGCTGAACGTGAAAAATGTGATTGATAAATCTGTGTAAAATGATCTCTTACGGAGCCTTGCCTGAAGACCAAAACAGATAGTTCCGTAGGTCAAAGGATTCTACTCTGGCCCCTGACCTCTTTGGTCACGTGTGGCTTGGCAGTATTGGCAGGTTAATATGTAGAGCTGAGTACTTTCAGCTGATTTTTTATGTAGCCAACCACAAGAGATTTGAAAAGATGTAGAATTTGCTCCTATTTTCCGATTTCCTTATAATTGGTAATTAATAGGCAAATTAACTTAGATAAATCTTCAGTTTTGGCAAGGTTTCATTGGGGTCAAAAGTACATTCTGTTTCTGGCCAGGCATTTTAAAATTTTACCTATTTGTAGAATCTTCTCCATAAGTACATTTCTGTACTGATTTAATTTCTTAAGCAAGATTTCCTCTTTGGTTCTTTGTGTTTTGCATCACCTGTCTGTTCTAGACCCCTGACCTAAGCCATCATTTGTTGATTGAATGATAAATGAACTATTATTTATTAGTAAGTGCATCTATAGACTTCAAAGTAAAGGAGGCCCAGAGGCCTGTGTATTCTGTTTAAATCACAGCAAGCACTGTGATGAATAAAATGCTACGTCAAGCAGTAGAATTTGGGGAGTTTCTGATTAAGATCCCATGGTTTATACCTTATAAACACAGGTTTAATAATGAAACTATAGTTATAGCTACAAAAGGGTAGAAAATAGGATGAGGTAAATTAAAGAGCTAAAGCTTACTTTTACCAATATCTGTCCTCTTGATCACCTTGATCTTCTATTAGACTGTGCGATCAAACGTTAGAGTTAATTAACAACTTTATGTATGTTTTGTCTCTTGAAATGTTGGATATTGGAATTGATTTGGGTGAAACATTACAAAAGATGCCAGAAGTTTTATTTATTTAGTTGTAGAATGTTAGATAATCAGTTTGATCACTTTATCTTGGTAAAGATAACAGAACTTTCCATGTACATTTGAAATGACCAAAATTATCATCTTAGGAGAAATTTAGCATGCTTAAGGAATAATTAAATTAAAAATACTTCAATATAAAATGTTTAATGTTCTAAGCATTAATTATGGAGATCTCCTTTGGAGTGGCAGTGCACAGTTCTTTTATGATATTATATTTGACACCTGGTTTTATAGAGTAGTTTTATAAAACTTTATGAGTACATTTGTTAAAGGTTAAACTAGGATCTCTTCTTACTTATTTCTGTGTGTACTGATTGAGTTACTTGGGATAGAAAGAATTGATTTTTAAAATGGTGTTTATTCTCTTTTTTTAAGATATAAATTGTATCATTCTATTTAAAACAGTTAAATTTAACTGCTGGTTTATGGTCTGCTTTGTTTACTCTGACTATTTACTTTGACTCCTTAGTTTACATATGTTAATGTTAACATGGAAAAACTCTTTGTAGCTTTATTATGTAAAAGGATTTTTTGGACAATGTTTACATGTGGCAGAGAAAAAGAGGAACAGATGAAGTTTTACTACATATCTTTAGGTGGGATAGTTAACTTTATTTTGTTGCTCCAGCTCTCTCCTACTCATAAAATGGTTATGAATGGTCTCTGTGAATATTGCATTAATTATCAGGAAAATTTTATTTGAAAAATGTAAGTTTTTTACAGAATGGTAATTGAATTTGCAACAGAGACATTTATTAAAATTAGCTCTCATTTCCACAAAAAATGTTCCTGAATATTTTTGATTGTTATTCCATTAATTAAATTTGCAGATGAAATATCTAAATGATAAAATATTTTCTGAATAAATCAAATGTTTAAAGAAAAGCATTCATTGTTGAAATTTATATGATAAAAAATTATTTAATTGATTTATATAGTCATGATTTAAAAATAGAATCATTTTTCATCTGTTGATGCCTTGGTGAAAAATTGACATCATGTGTTTATAAAATTGGAGAAATGAGTCATGTAATTTTCAGTTACATAATCGATAACTTAGAGAAATACTACTACTTTGATGATTTATGTGTTTCTGGTTTTTATACTTATTTAGATGGGACATATCAAATTTCATAGTTCATTTAAAATCAAGTAGGCACAATAATTTCTCAATCTATGATTTGCAAAAATTAAAGTAAAAACTTCTCAAATAAATCTGGCATTATGCAAATATTATTTCTAGTGATTAAATTATAAACTAGGGTGATAACTTTCTCATTTTTGGTGACTATAAATTTTGTCTAAAGAATTTACCTTTATTTGGAGTTTATTCATTGTGTAAAGATGATGTTCATGTTTTATCAATTTATTAAAGTCCCACTTTGTTACCTTGAGTTTGAAATTTTTCATATTATCATTAAAATGTAATATATCACTATTTTCATCTCTAAGAACTCTAAGATTCTGTTTTGGTCTTTCTAACCCTAACTCTTGTAAGTATGAAAGGCTGTGTGTGTGTGTGTGTGTGTGTGTGTGTGTAAAGTTCAGTTCACTCAAGAAGGCAGGGAAGAAACATGACAGGAGACCACTTACTCACGGTACAGAATCTAGTAAGGAGGCAATTTTCTTTTTGGCCTATGGTGACCTTTTTTGACTATGTTCCTTACACCAGAGGCAGTGTACTGAATGCCTCTATTTCAGCCTGTTTAGCAGAGTGCAACAGTGTTCTTTAACTTACTTTTGGTGGGAGGAGAAGTTATAGCTGAAATTTGAGAAGGGCGTGAAAAGTTGTAAGAGGCACAAGGAAGAGGGGTAGGAACTTCCTTCAAATGTGATTTTAATAACTAGTCAAGTGTGTCCAACTGTAGAAAATCACCGAGTGACAATATGTCTACCTGACAGTGATCACAATGAATTACAAGACTTTTGAATAGCTATACAGATTAGAATAAAGCAGAACCAAATAAAATATCTTTTGTTGGTAAAACTTTGACTTACCAGCTAAGAAACTTAAAACGATCTTGTCTTGTGTTTTGTTAATGAACATTTAAATTAAAAAATTTGTGGAGTGTTTTATAAGCCCTTCATGAACAAGGTATGAAAGGTTTTATTTAAACACATATTGAGGAATATGTGGTATTTTGTTTATCAGTTTGGTATATATTATTATGTAGTTTTCATATGTGTAAGACAACTATATCTTAATTAACAGCCCTATCACTAAAATCAAAACTTCAGTGATCTTGAAAATCTCCAAACCATATCATGGTTTTAGGCAATAATATCAACTGATTAGGGGGGAAACTGAAACAATCCCAACGAAGTTTGTATGTAGTTTGTGAAATCAACTATTAGAAAAGCCAACAATGTGTAGCAATGTAGCATATTTAAAAATAAGGACAATTGAGTCTATGCTTAATATTGGCTTGTATTACTGCTCTCAGTTTTTTTTTTTTAATTATCATATGTTTGGTTTGGCAAAAAACAATTAAATTTAAACTTGATGTAGAAGATTCTACACTTACAGTTTTGGGAAAAGTATGTACTTTTTTTTTTTTTTTTTTAGTAAGGATGAGAATTTTTTAAGCTTTATTTTTAAGAGCTCTTATTTTTTAAACATAATATAACACATGTTTTAAGTATGACCTTACAAGATTTTACCAGACAAAATAGGGGCACCCACAGTACAGAATTGAATAGAAAAGAAAAGATATAAATAGCTTCAAAAATTTGTGTGGCTTGTCAGTGGTAATTGTTTATCCTTCTCTATTTTCTCATGGTTAGATTATTCCATCAGTTACAATATAAATGCCAAAAGTTTCTTTAATTATAACTATAGAAAGATTTGCCTTGCTAGAATTAAGTCAGACAGGAAAACATGTTTTTAAAACTTTAAAAAAAGTATAATAGCTCAATAAGCTGTATTTTAAATTCTGGAACTTGTTTCCTGGTACTAGTTCTTAATAAAGAGAAATTTTTATGGTAGTTGAAAAATAAAAGAAATTTCAGGATTAAAAACTTGGTTCCATACATTACAGTAAGACATTATTTTGTTTTGTGATTTGTGTGCCTTCCTGAAAGAAGAGAGGTGAAGAAACTCCAATATGCATAGGTAGACATTCTGTGTTCCTGATAATAAAGACATGTAAATCTGTAGGCTGTTTACTCCTCTTTAATTGCTTATTCTTTTTTTAAGTTCAAACAAATAAAAAATACTCATTAAAGTGCAATTGTAAAGGAACAGAAATCTAGCAAAATGTGGTTGGAATTGTAAACTTCAATTTCAAAGAGGTTATTTTCTCAAAATATGTATTATAAATATTAACATGGTTTGAAAGTGTACTTGCTATTTGATAATTTATTTGAATCATTTTGGGGGTTCTGGGAGATCTAGTACTTTTTTAATTTAAGCTTTATTATTTTAATGTGTTACAGTTATGTCTTTTTGATCTTATAGACAGTCTATGTTTATTTCTACACACAATACATAATTTTAAATCACTTTCTGTTGGAGAAATTAAAACTATATTATAAAGGAATATTTTAGTGAATATGTAACTATATTAAATCACTGAGATTTTAAGAACGTTTTTATGAGTTGTAATGATTTCTAATATTAAATTATGCTGCCTTTTTTGCTTTCAAAACAGGAAGGATATGGAGTAATAGTACTGAATCCCAATGAAAACTATATCGAAGTAGAAAAGCCGAAGATACATGTACAGTCATCTTCTGATAGTTCAGATGAACCAGCAGAAAAACGGGAAAGAAAAGATAAAGTCTCTAAAGAAACAAAGAAGCGACGTGATTTCTACGAGAAGTATCGTAACCCCCAAAGGGAAAAAGAAATGATGCAGTTGTATATCAGAGTAAGTAATAAGCAAGATCATTACTTTCCTTCATTATTTCCTTTTCCTTTTTTTTTAAACCACAATAGCAACTAACATTTATTGAAAATCTTCCATATGTTCAGACCTGTTCTAAGCAATTTTACATTCCTTTTCTTTCTTTATAATTTATTTTCTTAATTACTTTATTTTTTAAGTGTTAATTTTTAAAGATTTATTTCCCAAGGGTGTTATTTGAAATGTTTTCTGTTTTTTATTCAAAGTAACAAAACACATTCTTATTTCAGTGTGATATTTTATTTAAGTCTCAAAATCAATTAATAATGCACTGTACAAACATCAGTCTTCGTCTTGGGTGGTTATAGTTTTAATGCATTGTTTTCCTATGAGCAACCATCCATCCACAGTTTCTCAGCCTAACTTCTGAAGGCTGATGGAGGGAGGAAGAGTAATTAATATCTTAATAAATATTTAAGCTAGAATAGTTTAGGAATAGTGTAATGAGGGAACTCTGTCCTTTGCTCTTTTCTTATCCAGTGAACCTTTGCACTTTGTAATGCTAGCAGCATGGGATCGTTATAGCAGTGCTGCCCAAGGAATTCTAATTCTATAGGGGGCACAAACAATTTTATTTGCCCTTTGACACATTCTGCTTGATATACCACTGTGCATTATATATATGTGACAGATTCATGCAATTTTCAAAGCCCTTATTATGGGTGCTAGAAATATAATTTAATAGTACAGTATGTCCAAAATGCTATTGGGTAAGTAAAATAGTAAATTGATATGTTCTTCAAAAGTGAGCAATTCAGAACATTTAAATATAGACAATTTAACATTTTATAAATTATACTGTGAGATAGTAATAAAGTTTCAGATTATTCAACTTGAGCTATTTTTACATTTACTTTAAAATTCATTAATAAAATATTTCATACCACCTTTGAGGCAAAATATGTAGCTTTATAAGTTATTTTCTTTATTTTACTTCTAGTTCATGGCATAATCGCTATACTTTTGGGAATTGTACTCCAAACATTCAACACATTTGATTATAGGTCAGTCTGTTGAGTAAGTTAGGACAGTTAAGCAGCATATCAATTCTCAGGACCCCCCAAAATATATCCAGATCAAGACTACCTAAAGCGTGTCATACAATGAATCAAGCAAAAGTTAGGCTGATTACAATATTTAAATTTCTGAAAAGCATCTCACTATTTAACATATTGTTTGAGAAAGAAAAACAATGATTAGATTTGGAATTCATAAGTAGCTTGCTCATGTAGTTATATTACTGCCTTTCTTTGCCATGACTGCATCAGGGTCCTGATGTCACCTTCTTCTCTATTGGTTGTCCTGAGCTTCCTAATTAATATGATCCAGTGTGTCAACTACCATCTTAAGGTAGAATTTAAAAAAAAATTCCCCCTTATATCTGGATTCCAAAAATGAATTGTGTAAGTTTTTGAAATATACAAATCACTCGCAATATTCAGTTTTCTATGTAAAATGCAAAGAAAAAGTGATTTTGCGTATTAAGTTTTTTACTTCTTAAAGTTTCTTTTATTTGCCTATGATATGTACAGATGAATCATCTATTTCTGACATCTGTCTTTTAAATTTTATTTCTTTTCTATTTTCTCTTTATCATGTCACTATTGCTTTAATTTTTCTCTTTTGTTCTCTTGTATGTGTGCATTTTCTTTATTCTTTTTTCATGTCTGTTTTGTTTATTTCTGCATCTATTTTTTTCTTGTACCAAGGGAAAAGAATATTTTTATATCGCTTCATTAAGATCTACCTTTCCCTTTGTCTTTTTTTCTTTGTTTTATCTCTTCTACACTCCTGCTATTTTTACTTATCATGTCTTTTTGCCTCTTTCTTTCTTGTCCCATATAGGTTTTCATTGAAAGCACTAAGAGACAAAAATAGACTCATATAGATAACACAGCTTTATACCTGATAATCTTAGTTATGAATGTTATTTTTCTTAATAAACACCCTTTCTCTTAAAATCTTCCAGAATTGTGCAAAATAGCAGAGCTAAGCTGACACTCTTCAAACATACTTCTAGATAGTAAGGCATGATTATCCTGTAGTGGGAAAGAGAATAATGGTTCATCTTGTGTCAGGTGCCTTAATCCTTAGGTAATTTTGCTCCACTCAAGAAGTGACTTCTAGTACTCTCCTTTCCTCTACATATCTCCAAACATGTATTTGTAATTTTCAGACACAGAGCATGTATGTGATGAGGATGAATTAACTTTTATTTATATACTTCTTAACCATTTACATTTTGAAATCAATCATCTATTCTTTGGAACAACCCCATGAGCCAGGTAAATCAAATAATTTCACCCTTATTTTATAGTTAAAGAAACTGATGCATAGATGGTACATTTTTGTCTAGGATCACATAACTGCTAAATGATGGAACTAAGTGTTAAAACTAGTGCTTCTGATTACTGTAGATTCTTGCTCTCTTTCCTCTTTACCACATTGTTCTAACTGGTTGAAAATAAAATATGTATCTGAAATATGAAAATTAAACCAATTATAATAAAAGCATGATATGATACAGTAAACTACATTTGATGATTATATAGATTTTTGACCAGTTATCATTTAATGGACACTGGTAAATGTCAGTAAACAATTTATTTATAGTATGTTTATAATATATAAATAATAATGTTAACACATTGACCAGGGGATTTTTGCAAAAACTAATGCCTGTGACCACAATACATCTCCAGTCAAAAATGTGTTAAAAAATTTAATATGATCAATAACACTGATCACATTTTACAGATGAGGAGACTAAGAGTCAATACTTAGTAAATTTCCTGAGGTCACATAGCTCTTAACGTAAGGTCCATGGGGCAGGGACTTAGTCTGTTTTTTTTCATTGCTGTAACGCAGAGCCTAGAACAGAAACATAATAATAAATATTTGTAGAACAGAGCCTTCATAATAATTTTTTATTTGATAAATAAGATGGTAGAGCCAGGATTAAAATCCCAAACTACTACTGCTTTTTCTAATATGTCTTGCATTATTAAAGTATACTACTTGATCTTCTGTGAGGAAACATTCAAAGAAACCAAACGAAGAAAAATTACATTGTTGATCCCCTACCCAATCCAGTAACTGAGAAGACATTCTGAAAATTAACGATAAAAAATCGGTTTGGGGCTTCCCTGGTGGCGCAGTGGTTGAGAGTCCGCCTGCCGATGCAGGGGACACGGGTTCGTGCTCCAGTCCGGGAAGATCCCACATGCCGCGGAGCGGCTGGGCCCGTGAGCCATGACCGCTGAGCCTGTGCGTCCGGAGCCTGTGTTCTGCAATGGGAGAGGCCACAACAGTGAGAGGCCCGCGCACCGCAAAAAAAAAAAAAAATCGGTTTGTCATGATTTATTTGATACCTTGATTGACCTATACATTTTCATCTGAATATATAAAAGTGAGATACCCTAGTTTCTTTTTTAGCTATGTCAACATGATGCTAAAATTATGGATGAAAATGTAAATATTTATGCCAACCTATTGCTATTTCTGTTTTACACACTTGTTCGTAAGAGTACAGCCAGGCTATTGTACTTGCTCTACCCTGTATACACTTTGTGCTTTATGGGATCTGTAACTTTGCTTTTCTGTTCTTTCCCTTAATTCAGATTCTATCCATGTTGTAGTGCCCAGCTGAAATCCCACTCATCCACACCCATCATATTCAGTGACCTCTCCTTACTAGCACTGTTGGGAGTTGTCATGATTAGCTAACTTGTATGGAATTTATCATGTTCTATCTTGAGCTATCTCTTCTGTCTCATAATATTATTATCCATTTATCTTTCATGCCTTTCCACTATAGCCCTACAATCCTTTGAGCATGCTTTATAGATTTTGGAATTGCATATCAATCCTTATGAATAAGCAGATAGGAGCCAGTTTTTACAGTAGTACAGTGCACACTGCACGGAAGTCAGGAACTGATGCTACATCTACTCACTAGAATCCAATCCCCTGGAAGGAGACCAAAGCAAAAAGACTAGGCCTTAGTCTAGAGATACCTAGATAATGTGACTTGCAGCATAGGAATGAGGGTTATTCTGGTATCAAACTGTAGCATAAGAGGACAAATATTCAGACTAAGGAAGAAGATCAGTAAAAGAACTTTATAGTATGTAGGTGGAATATGGGCAAAAGTGATTTGATGCTGATCTATGTAATATTGTGTTAGAATTGCTTGAATATATCTTCCCTAAGACACTTAGTTGTGGGCTGTAGTGATAGGAAGTAAAGTAGAGGGATTAGACTTAGAACGTTAAAAAAAATAAAACTACTAGAAGTGGAGGGGGAAGGGAGATCATATGGCCACAGAAGGAAAATTCCAAATATGGAGGAGACATTTAGAGAATAGGAATCTTGGCAGAGCCTGGCATTACACATTGAAGATACTCAAATATTTATGGATTGATTGCTTGTTGACATCCATCAAAAAACTTATTCCTTAACACGCAAGATATTTGGTGTCTAGTTTTCTGACTGATTTTTTTCAGCATTCATGTGAATTTTTGCAATTGTTCAGAAACAGCCAGCTCTGATAAACTGAAGCTTTCTTTTTAAAACAATCTGTTTTTGATGCTCTGACTTGGACTATGTCCAAAATATTGCTGAAGGCTAATAAATATCCTTTCTTCTCCTCTGTACCTCTTCTTTTCCGTGCAGATGCCACTGGAAGTCATTTCTATCTAGTGATTTAGCAACCAAATTCAACTCACTTATATTTCACTCAATGATTCTTTAATCTCTGAAACCATTTTATTTTCCTAGAATATTCAAGTATTTGACTTTTCTTTCTCTGGCATCCAGTAAATAGCCAAAATCTCCTGTGAATGTTTTTGCAAATACCTAGTATACACCAGCAGAAATAAAGTAGAATCCAGGCCTAAAACTTTAAGATTAGCAAAGTATAGTTTTATTTTACTTACTAAATGAGTCTAAATAGATGTGACTAACTATTGGATTATGTAGCACATTTCTGATGCATTAGGAGCAGAGTTTGAGAGATCAAAATACTTCGTCTTTCATGTGGCAACTTTCCTTAACTATGAAATAATGTACTTTCTGGCATATATTATAGCTTATTAAGGGGATTGATTTGGTCTAGGCAATAAACATCATGTCAGACATGCCTGGCAGGAAAACCTGCTTAATATGTTTTGTAATAAGATGGAACTTTTTGTTCTCGGAAACATCTGCCAACTGAATTCAAGAGTGCAGACAGAAAATGTCATCAATTTAGTGGTAATCCTATAAATTTAGTTTCTTTTTGAGCAACACACATCAAGACACACAAAATTCCCAGTGTTAATCACCACTGGTATAGTACTTTGTAAAACGATGAAACAAAAACATTTTATTTTTATATAATGTGTTAATTAATTCATAATGAATTTTAATATTTCAACTGATAAAATTTTAACAAGCATCTTGCCAACAGATCATTTTTTAAAGCATCTGTTTTTTAATGTGTTGGATTGAGAACTGAGTCAAATGGCTAAATATGTACATATATTCTTTTTAAAAACATATTTCAACCCCCATAATAATAGATACACTATGTTTTTCCCCTTAGACCACCAGGGGCTGCTGCTGTTCATATTGAATTTTGTTTTCCTCAGAAACTGAAGACACCAATCACACTATATCTTCTTTCTTCCTTTTTTTCCCTTAGCCCAAAATCTTTTAAAATATAACTAGAAAGAAAAAATGAATAGACTTAGCTAGTAACTGAATAATCAATATAAGAATGTATTATTTTAAACATTTTCTATATTCTAAGACATCTACCTTTTTCCAAATAAACTTAAAACCTGTAGTCATTGAAGGCAGATTGTGATAATAACTCTTTTTATTTCCTATTTTTAGTGCCTGTATAACATTTAGAATCATATCCTTTGCAGAGAGAGAGTGTGGAGATGAGATTAGAAGTGCAAAGTCAGATAGACCTGAGCTTGAATCTCAGCTCTTCCACTTAATATAGCGTCACCTCAAACAAGTTAACTTCCTTATGCCTCAGTTTTTTTGTCTGAAAAATGGAATGATAATAATATATATAAAGTGAACATAGTATCTGACACATAGAAGTCTTGGGAATTCTGGGCCAATAAATACCATCCTGTCTTCTCTCAAGTTCAGAATCAATTGAGAAAGAATCCGATTTCAAAATCCCCTTGCAACTTTTGGTACCTTGTACCAAAATAATACCCCTGTCTTACCCTCCTGGGTTTGAAATATAGCATAGGAATCAGACAGAAGGAGATCAAAACATCAGCTTTGCTAATTGATGTAGTTCAACTGGAAAATGTGGCTTAGATCTGTGGCTAAGTTCAGACTTCCTAGTGTACTTCCCCCTGAAATGAATTTTCACCTTTCCTCCAAACATCCAGTGTGCCTTTAACATGGTAGAAAGCAAGCTGGAATGCATCCTTCCTGCAGCAGATCATTGTTATTACTACTTGCATTTTCTAAGAACTCAATACAGTAATATTAAAATATAATCATTAAGTGTTTACTAAAGCATACGTTAGTTTCTTCATTTTAAGGTTTTCATTTAAAAGAGAAGCTCTGATCAAACCTAATTACAGAGAAGGTTTCCATAAAATTGTAAAGCTTTGAAAGGGCCATAATTCTATTTCAAATCATCAGAAATTAATCTTTGTATTTTCATGTTTCATGTTACCAAAGCCTAGTAAACACAGTAGATTTTTTAATAAATATTTGATGAATGCATATTTGAATAAATGCTTGCTAACATGAACCAACAAAGCAAAAGAGACAGACCCTTCACTATATAAATCTACCCTTTTATATTGACTAGCATGAGGTTGAAAGAACTGTGAGACTGTGTATATTATGTCTAAACAACTCTAACACTCAGAAAATTAGTGTATTGTTCTCTAAATTCAACTAACAGCCATTTTTAAGTCTACCAAGCATTCTTTGGATGTGGTTAAAAACAAGTCAAAATGAAGAATTAGAAATAAGTAAAATAGTTAGATATTTAGATTTATAACAGAAATTACAGAAAAGACCAAAGCTCTGCATTTAGGGGTTTAGATTGGCCACTGATGAATTTTAGTGGGGGGATTCTGCCATAAATATAAGGTAGTGGAAAGAATAAGAACTTTAGGATGAAAAGGGTGCATGCTGTGTAACCTTAATTCTCTCGCTTACAAGCTGTGACTTTAGGCAAGTCACCTCTCCTCTCTGAGTTTCAGTTTCTTCATCTGTAAAATAGGGATATTCATAGCTACTAGGCTGTTGTATGGCATGAATGAGGTAAATTAATGTGTATGAAAACAGCCAGTGGGATACCTACTATTCAGTATATCCCCTTTCCTTTCTTTTCCCTCCTTATTCCCTTTCCCTTAGGAAATATGGAGAGAATTACGGCCAGATGACATCTCTCCCAATTAGTTTACATTCAGTGCTTCTCAAACCTTTTGGTCTCAGGACCCTTTTTCAAATGCTTAAACATTATTAAGGTCACTAAAGGGTTTTTGTTATATGGGTTACATCTACTGATATTTTCCATAAAAAGAATTAAACCTGAGAAATTTTTAAATATTTATTTTAAAATAACTAATAAACCTATTATATGATGACATAAATAACATATTTTTATGAGAAATAAGTATATTTTCCAAAACAAAAAACACATAGTGAGATGTGTGACATTTTTAAAAAGTCTCTTTAATGTTTGGCTTAATAAAAGACAGCTGAATTCCTACATTCATCTTGTGATATATTGTCTTTATTGACATTTATGAAGAAAATTTGGCTTCACACAGATATGCATTTGTATAAAGAAGGAGTGTTTTGGGCTTCCCTGGTGGCGCAGTGGTTGAGAGTCCGCCTGCCGATGCAGGGGACACGGGTTCGTGCCCCGGTCCGGGAAGATCCCACATGCCGCGGAGCGGCTGGGCCCGTGAGCCATGGCCGCTGAGCCTGCGCGTCCGGAGCCTGTGCTCCACAACGGGAGAGGCCACAACAGTCAGAGGCCCGCGTACCGCAAAAAAAAAAAAAAAGTCCGCTCACGTTTGGCAACGTGTGTACTGGATTTTGCAAATAGTATTCGCTCAGTAAATATTAGTTAGAGTTATTGTATGTAATATCGTTGATTTACAGTCCACTTGCACCTGTCATTGACTCTCTTTCCATTTGTGAAGCCATGCTCTTAGCTCTTCAAATTGGGTTCCTCTTATTTCTTGTCTAAGAAAACATTTGACAGTAACTGTCTAAAATACAATTGGATTCACCATGCTTCTATTTGGCTTTGATCATGAATCACTTTGGTCATGTTCACAACTTCCACCCCCTTCTTGGGAAAAGGGGGCAATTTAAGACCCTCTGACCCCAACTCCTTCCCCCCTTGTGCATCCATTTGTATAGTTAGAAGTAGTTGTCATCATTTGTTTGTTCGTGTAATCCTCATAATTGTCTTATGTATTACCCTGACTTTACAGATCCTTAAATGAGACTCAGAAATGTAAATAGACTTACTCATAGTTACATATCTAATAAGAGTAACTAAACCAAGGTTTGAGCCCAAGTCTGTCTGACTGCAAAGCCTCTGTTTTTCCCACTATACTACATTGCCAATAATGAACATTTCCTACAACTGATTCTCTAAGATTTCTCTGTGTGTATGTGAAATATATATACATGAGTGAAAGGATAAATGGATCTTTCTTGGATTGCAGGCAATTGCTGTAATCAGAATAGTATTTCCCACATGCAACAGTTTATTCAAAGACCATACTTAGAGTATTACAATGGTTAGATATATTGGGTGTAGAATTTGCGACCCACATACTCTCCTTGAGGGTAAGACACCCTTACATATTTTTTTAAACATCTTTATTGGACTATAATTGCTTCACAGTGTTGTGTTAGTTTCTGCTGTATAACAAAGTGAATCAGCTATATGCATATGTATATCCCCATATCCGCTCCCTCTTGCATCTTCCTCCCACCTTCCTTATCCCACCCATCTAGGTGGTCGAAAAGCACTGAGCTGATCTCCCTGTGCTATGCAGCTGCTTCCCACTAGCTATCTATTTTACATTTGGTAGTGTATACAACTCCATACCACTCTCTCACTTCGTCGCAGCTTACCCTTCCCCCTGCCCGTGTCCTCAAGTCCATTCTCTACATCTGTGTCCTTATTCCTGTCCTGCCCCTAGGTTCATCAGAACCTTTTTTTTTTCAGATTCCATATATGTGTGTTAGCATATGGTATTTGTTTTTCTCTTTCTGACTTCACTCTGTATGACAAACTCTAGGTCCATCCACCTCACTACAAATAACTCAATTTCGTTTCTTTTTATGGCTGAGTAATATTCCATTGTATATATGTGCCACATCTTCTTTATCCATTCATCTGTCGATAGACAGTTAGGTTGCTTCCATGTCCTGGCTATTGTAAATAATGCTGCAGTGAACGCTGTGGTACATGGCTCTTTTTGAATTATAGTTTTCTCAGGGTATATGCCCAGTAGTGGGATTGCTGGGTCATATGGTAGTTCTATTTTTAGTTTTTTAAGGAACCTCCATACTGTTCTCCATAGCGGCTGTACCAATTCACATTCCCACCAACAGTGCAAGAGGGTTCCCTTTTCTCCACACCCTCTCCAGCATTTATTGTTTCTAGATTTTTTGATGATGGCCATTCTGACCAGAGTGAGGTGATACCTCATGGTAGTTTTGATTTGCATTTCTCTAATGGTTAGTGATGTTGAGCATCTTTTCATGCATTTGTTGGCAATCTATATATCTTCTTTGGAGAAATGTCCATTTAGGTCTTCTCCCCATTTTTGGATTAGGTTGTTTATTTTTTTGATATTGAGCTGCATGAGCTCCTTGTATATTTTGGAGATTAATCCTTTGTCAGTTGCTTCACTTGCAAATATTTCCTCTTATTCTGAGGGTTTTCTTTTCATTTTAATGTTTCCTTTGCTCTGCAAAAGCTTTTAAATTTCATTAGGTCCTATTTGTTTATTTTTGGCTTTATTTTCATTTCTCCATGAGGTGGGTCAAAAAGAATCTTGCTGTGATTTATGTCATAGAGTGTTCTTCCTATGTTTTCCTATAAGAGTTTTATAGTGTCTGGCCTTACATTTAGGTCTTGAATCCATTTTGAGTTTATTTTTGTGTATGGTGTTAGGGAGTGTTCTAATTTCATTCTTTTACATGTAGCTGTCCAGTTTTCCCAGCACCACTTACTGAAGAGGCTGTCTTTTCTCCATTGTATTTTCTTGCCTCCTTTATCAAAGATAAGGTGACGATATATACATGGGTTTATCTCTGGGCTTTCTATCCAGTTCCATTGATCTATATTTCTGTTTTTGTGCCAGTACCATACTGTCTTGATTACTGTATCTTTGTACTATAGTCTGAAGTCTGGAAACCTGATTCCTCCAGCTCTGTTTTTCTTTCTCAAGATTGCTTTGGCTATTCGATGTCTTTTGTGTTTCCAAACAAGTTGTGAAATTTTTTGTTCTAGCTCTGTGAAAAATGCCTGTGGTAGTTTGATAGGGATTGCATTGAATCTGTAGATTGCTTTGGGTAGTATAGTCATTTTCACAATGTTGATTCTTCCAATCCAAGAACATGGTATATCTCTCCATCTCTCTGTATCATCTTTAATTTCTTTCATCAGTGTCTTATAGTTTTCTGCATACAGGTCTTTTGTCTCCTTAGGTAGGTTTATTCCTAGGTATTTTATTCTTTTTGTTGAATTGGTAAATGAGAGTGTTTCCTTAATTTCTCTTTCAGATTTTTCATCATTAGTGTATAGGAATGCAGGAGATTTCTGTGCATTAATTTGTATCCTGCTACTTTACCAAATTCATTGATGAGCTCTAATAGTTTTCTGGTAGCATCTTTAGGAATCTCTATGTATAGTGTCATGTCATCTGTAAACAGTGACAGTTTTACTTCTTTTCTAATTTGGATTCCTTTTATTTCTTTTTGTTCTCTGATTGCTGTGGCTAAAACTTCCAAACTATGTTGAATAATGGCGGTGAGAGTGGGCAACCTTGTCTTGTTCCTGACCTTCGTGGAAATGGTTTCAGTTTTTGACCATTGAGAACAATGTGGCTGTGGGTTTGTCATATATGGCCTTTATTATGTTGAGGTAGGTTCCCTCTATGCCTGCTTTCTCAGAATTTTTATCATAAATGGGTATTGAATTTTGTCAGAAGCTTTTTCTGCATCTATTGAGATTATCGTATTGTTTTTAATCCTTCAATTTGTTAATATGGTGTATCACATTGATTTGCGTATATTGAAGAATCCTTGCACCTCTGCGATAAACCCCACTTGTTCATGGTATATGATCCTTTTAATGTGCTGTTGGATTCTGTTTGCTAGTATTTAGTTGTGGATTTTTGCATCTGTATTCATAAGAGATACTGGCCTGTAGTTTTCTTTTTATGGTGACATCTTTGTCTGGTTTTGGTATCAGAGTGATGGGTGCCTCGTAGAATGAGTTTGGGAGTGTTCCTCCCTCTGCTATATTTTCGAAGAGTTTGAGAAGGATAGATGTTAGCTTTTCTCTAAATGTTTAATCGAATTTGCCTGTGAAGCCATCTGGCCCTGGGCTTTTGTTGGTTGGAAGATTTTTAATCACAGTTTCAGTTTCAGTGCTTGTGATTGGTCTGTTTATATTTTCTGTTTCTTCCTGGTTCAGTCTCAGAAGGTTGTACTTTTCTAAGAATTGGTCCACTTCTTCCAGGTTGTCCATTTTACTGGCATATAGTTGCTTGCAGTAATCTCTTATGATCCTTTGTATTCCTGCAGTGTCAATTTTTACTTCTCCTTTTTCATTTCTAATTCTGTTGATTTGAGTCTTCTCCCTTTTTTTCTTGATGAGTCTGGCTAATGGTTTATCTATTTTGTTTATCTTCTCAAAAACCAGCTTTTAGTTTTATTGATCTTTGCTATAGTTTTCTTCATTTCTTTTTCATTTATTTTTGATCTGATCTTTATGATTTCTTTCTTTCTGCTGGCTTTGGGGTCTTTTTGTTCTTTTTTCTCTAATTGCTTTAGGTGTAAGGTTAGGTTTTTTCTTTGAGGTGTTTCTTGTTTCTTGAGGTAGAATTGTATTGCTATAAACTTCCCTCTTAGAACTGCTTTTCCTGCATCCCATAGGTTTTGGGTCGTCGTGTCTTTATTGTCATTTGTTTCTAGGTATTTTTTGTTTTCCTCTTGATTTCTTCAGTGATCTCTTGGTTATTTAGTAGTGTATTGTTTAACCTCCATGTATTTGTATTTTTTTACAGATCTTTCCTGTAATTGACATCGAGTCTCATAGCATTCTGGTCAGAAAAGATACTTGATATGATCTCAATTTTCTTAAATTTACCAGGGCTTGATTTGTGACCCAAGATATGATATATGTTGGAGAACGTTCCATGAGCACTTGAGAAGAATGTGTATTCTGTTGTTTTTGGATGGAATGTCCTATAAATATCTGTTAAGTCCATCTTGTTTAATGTGTCATTTAAAGCTTGTGTTTCCTTATTTATTTTCATTTTGGATGATCTGTCCATTGGTGAAAATGGGGTGTTAAAGTCCTCTACTATGATTGTGTTACTGTCAATTTCCTCTTTTATGGCAGTTAGCATTTGCCTTATGTATTGAGGTACTCCTGTGTTGGGTGCATAAATATTTACAGTGTCATACCTTCTTCTTGGATTGATCCCTTGATCATTATGTAGCATCCTTCTTTGTCTTTTTAATAGTCTTTATTTTAAAGTCTATTTTGTCTGATATGAGAATTGCTACTCCAGCTCTCTTTTGATTTCTATTTGCATGGAATATCTTTTTCCATCTCCTCACTTTCAGTCTGTGTGTGTACCTAGGTCTGAAGTGGATCTCCTGTAGACAGCATATGTACGGGTCTTGTTTTTGTAACTATTCAGTGAGTCTGGTCTTTTGGTTGGAGGATTTAATCCATTTACATTTAAGATAATTATCAATGTGTATGTCCCTATTACCATTTTCTTAATAGTTTTGCTTTGCTTTTGTAGGTATTTTCCTTCTCTTGCGTTTCCTGCCTGGAGAAGTTCCTTTAGCTTTTGTTGTAAAGCTAGTTTGGTGGTGCTGAATTCTCTTAACATTTCATTATCTCTAAATATTTTAATTTCTCCATCAAATCTGAATGAGATCCTTGCTGGGTAGAGTAATCTTGATTGCAGGGTTTTCCCTTTCATCACTTTCCATATGTCCTGCCACTCCCTTCTGGCCTGCAGAGTTTCTGTTGAAAGAGCAGCTGTCAACCTTATGGGGATTCCCTTGTATGTTATTTGTTGCTTTTCCCTTGCTGCTTTTAATATTTTTTCCTTGTAATTAATTTTTGATAGTTTGATTAATATGTGTCTTGGCGTGTTTCTCCTTGGATTTATCCTGTATGGGACTATCTGCTCTTCCTGGACTTGATTAACTATTTCCTCTCCCATATTAGGGAAGTTTTCAGCTATAATCTCTTCAAATATTTTCTTATTCCCCTTGTTTTTCTCTTCTTCTTCTGGGACCCCTACAATTCAAATGTTGGTTCGTTTAATATGTCCCAGAGGTCTCTGAGACTGTCCTCGATTCTTTTCATTCTTTTTTCTTTATTCTGCTCCCCGGCAGTTATTTCCACCATTTTATCTTCCAGCTGACTTATCCGTGTTTCTGCCTCAGTTATTCTGTTATTGATTCCTTCCAGAGTATTTTTAAGTTTAGTAATTGTGGTGTTTATCAGTATTTGTATGCTTTTTAGTTCTTCCGGATCCTTGTTATATGCTTCTTGTATTTTCTCCATTCTCTTTCCAAGATTTTTCGATCATCTTTACTGTCATTACTCTGAATTCTTTTTCAGGTGGGTTGCCTATTTCATCTTCATTTATTTGGTCTTGTAGGTTTTTACCTTGCTCCTTCGTCTGTAACATATTTTTTTGTCGTTTCTTTTTTTTTTTTTTTTTTTTTGATGTGTGCTGCTGTGTTCCTGTCTTATTGCTTGTTTGGCCTGAAATGGCCAGCACTGGAGTTTGCAAGCAGTTAGATAGAGCCTGGTCTTGTGCTGAGATGACGTCTGGGAGGCCTCACTCCTGTTGATATTTCCTGGGGTCTGAGATTCTCTGTTAGTCCAGCAGTTTGGACTCAGAGCTCCCAGCACAGGAGCTCGGGCCCAGCCTCTGACCTGGAAACCAAGATCCCGCAAGCTTTGTGATGCGGTTAAGAAGGAAGGAAGGGAGGGAGTGAGGGAGGAAGAAAGGAAGGAAGCAAGCAAGCAAGCAGTACAATATCAAAGAGTAAAAACAAAATAAAATTAGAAAGATTAAAAATTATATTAGGAAAAATTATAATTGAGGGCTTCCCTGGTGGCGCAGTGGTTGAGTCCGCCTGCTGATGCAGCGGACACGGGTTCGTGCCCCGGTCCAGGAAGATCCCACATGCTGCGGAGTGGCTGGGCCCCTGAGCCATGGCTGCTGAGCCTGCGTGTCTGGAGCCTGTACTCCACAACAGGAGAGGCCACAGCAGTGAGAGGCCCACGTACCACAAAACAAACAAACAAACAAACAAAAACTATAATTGAAACAACTGTAAGAAGGTAAAATAATACCATGACAGAAAAAAAAGGGGTGGGGGGAAACAAACCAAAAGAAGAGAACAATAGCAAAGTATAAAGAATAAAATAAAATTATAAAAAAGATTTTATTAGGAAAACTAAAAATGTAAAAGAATCAACAACAATGAATCAACAAGGTAAAATAGAACCCCAATCTAAAAGAGGAAAAATGGAAAGAAAAAAATAAAAGCCTTGGCTATGGAGGCAGAGTTAGGGCAGGGGGTGGAACTT
The DNA here is from genome assembly GCF_963924675.1 of Phocoena phocoena. Classification (NCBI taxonomy): domain Eukaryota; kingdom Metazoa; phylum Chordata; class Mammalia; order Artiodactyla; family Phocoenidae; genus Phocoena; species Phocoena phocoena. Next base: position 76,008,887 of record NC_089221.1, on the reverse strand, counting down.
AGGCAGGGGCGGGGTTTAGGGTGGGACAGGACCTAGGTGGGTTGGGGGGTGACGTTTGAGCGTGGGGCGGGGCCTAGGCTCAGGACCTATGCATCCAGCGGAAGCCCTTGGGGATGGGGCCTAGGCAGGGCAACATTCAGGCACTGGACAGGGCCTCTGCTTAGGACCTGCGTGGAAGGGGAAAGGCAGCATGTGGAAAGGAGGGCCTCTGGAGTGTGGGGTTCTGGAGTTTGGAGGTAAGGCCCTTAGTGAGGGTGTGTGGGTGGGGTTTAGGCCCAGTGTGTTGGAGGCGGTCTCCTAGTGTAGAGGTAGGGCCCTGGGTGGGGTGTAGGGGCGGGGCTTGGGCTCTGTGCAGCAGCAGGGAGGCTCTGAGGGCAGAGACTTAGGCCCGGGAGCCCAAGAGGCTCCTGGTGCCTAAGTGGACAGGATAAGCACTGGCCACGTTCCCTTCAGTTCCTTTGCGCCCCTCCCCCACCATCTCCTCGAGGGTCTCCCCTGTTGCCGCTGGACCCCTAACCATGGGTGGGTCCCACTGGGTGTAAAAACTCCTCGCCTTCCCCAGCCACCCCTCAGGGGTGCCCATCTTGGAGGTCCGGCCTTTACTTTTGCTCCCCCTCCCCTCCCTCCCACTCCCTCAGGACCCGCGTGGCTGGAGGGGGCCTCGGTGGGCAGAGGATCAGGCCTGGGATCTCAGCAGGCTCCCCGGGACCCAAGTGGGCAGGGAAAACCACGCTCCCTTTCGATCCTCTGTCTGCCCAGTGGTCCCCCAGTTTCCCCCTTCAGGCATGGGATCCCTTCCCCTCCCCCAGCCACCCCTCATGGGCGCCAGTCCCGTCCCGCCTCCACTTGTCCTCCCCCTTCACTGCCCGCACGCCCCACATCCTACCCGGTTGCTGGGGTTCTTCCCATAGGTGTCTGTGGTAGGTGTCCTAGTTGTGAGGAGGTGTGAATTCCACGTCCTCCTAGTACGCCATCTTTACTCCGCCTTACACATTATTTTTGTCTAAGTCCAAAACTGCCCATCTGCGATCTGTGAGTTGCGTGACAGCAAAGGAGTTTAGATTTATTGCAGGTGAGGATGAGGGAGAGCCTGATTCAGCTTGTATAGCTGACTCAAAAGTGCTTTATTTACTGACGGTGATCTGTTTTTTATCCCTATCCTGATTTCAGCTTGTCTTTAGGTAAGTTTGCCTGTTTAAAGCCAATCAGCATGTTGCTCCCCCACCTCCCTTTGGCGTTTTAGCCAGTCCCAGTATTCACTTATTCACACTCTGGCTTTGTCAATGGATCTAAGCACTTCCGTATGTATCTCTCATGTGTAACATAGCTGAGCAATGTAACGTGTTTACTGAGTGACTTGAATATATCCATTTTAGGCTTCTCTCATTTCAATTTGAATTATATATGTGCATTTGTAAAGTATTAAAATTGGGTGTTAAAATTTACTTGTTTGGAGCATGAAAATAAAATACCCTATGTATCAATTTCTTCATACTCATGTTAACTATATTCTCAGTGTGATTTTCATTAATTTAATACTAAAGGAAAGCCTTAATTATTTTTCTTGAAAAATAATAGATTATAAATTTAATCAGTGATTTATTTAGGGAACCCTTGAAAACAAAGATAAAATTAACCTTGAATATTAATCTTAATGGTCATCTACCAAGACTTTACTAATTTCTGTTTGTCTTAAAAATGGTTCTTATACCTGAATTTCTTTTCCTAAAATCTTTAGCTTAGCTTACTGTGTGTCCAATTTGCTATTTCTCTGTGAAATTTTAGAAAAATCCTCTCTTCCTCAGGAGGTGATTAGGAGAAAGATTATAGGACTCTGTCATTCAGGATACTATTATATTTTAAAATTCTAAGATAATTTGCCATTCATTAACAGTCACTATTTTTTATTTAGAAAATCTTTTAAATATTCTGGGCCAAAGTTTCTTGTTTCTACCAGAGTGATTATAATAACTCCAGTAATTTCCAGAACGATGTAATGGATTAATAAAAATTTTTTTTAAAACTTCGAATCATTATATAAAAGTTTAACATTAGAATTCGGATTTTACACTGCTAAATTAAGTAAATCTGGCACACAAACCAAAATCTGTTTTAGTCATATTATTGAGAAGAGGAACTCAGTTTTCTTGCAGTGTTACTGTTCTAAATTTTTGACAGTGAGGCATATTCTTTACATATTAAAAGGAGTGTTTACAAACCATTTAGCCTACATTTGTTTACTGTTTTATATAAAGAGTACATTTAGGAAGAACATTACTTATAGGGCAAGGATTCTACCAGATTATATATGCCGAAAGGTAATATTTGAAACTTGTTAGGTAGTTTTTAGAGACGTACCAAATCTAACTAGTTTATTGTTAAATATAGTTGAGAAAACTGAGATTAAGAGAGATTATATGCGTTGCTCTAGATTGTACTATTATTAGTGACAAAGCTGGCATTGGAACCTTGGCTTTCTATTTACCATTCCAGTTATTGAAATTTTCATATTAGAACCAGGTTTTCCCCCTCTATTCATATTTGGACGTGGCTTCTCTGGCTTTTGTCTCAGTAGCTGATAGAGTTGAGGGGGTTGAGAAAGAAGAAAAGGATTTGTGTGTTTGTGTGTAGATTATTAGGCAGGGGAAGGGGTAAGTGATCATTAAGTAATTTAGATTTAAACCCAGAAGTTAGTTGAAAACAGTATTCCTAACATAGTCGATTTTAAGATCTAAGAGGAAGAATATAAATTTGAAAAGCTTGGTGCGTTATATTTGAATTATGATGTTAACTATACTTCATTCACTCTGAATGTTCTTTGTTTCATTTTCACACAGGAGAGTGAAAAAACTTCCCTCAGAATTCTTGTTCAGAGTGCTCATATAATTATGCCATCAAAGAAAGGCTATTATTTGTGCATATATAGCTCAGTCAATTGAAGATTGCTTGGATTATCATCTTTTTTCATTGATTTTAAAACCTTTTATCATGTATTAACATCCCTGAATTTGGGATGCATCTTAAAAATTAATGGCATATCATGGATTATTTGGTGACATTTTTTTCCTCTTAATCGTATATAAAACAGTGGTACCTTTTAGAACTGATGGTATCTTAGATGGATGAAATATGATATGAGACAAGGCTGCCTCATTGCACAAATCTAAGGGGACGTAATTATTACCTGGCACCACCTAGAGTTGTACAGTGTGTAGACTATGTGGTCTTATGGGATAGCCCTAGTAGAGGTGATATGTAGGTTCATTCTTTTCCTTACATTTTACCCCATATTTGATCCCACAAATTATATAAAGACCACCTGCCTTCTGTTTAGCAACTAGTAACCCCTCAATAAATGTTTATTTCTTGGGCTTCCCTGGTGGCGCAGTGGTTGAGTCTGCCTGCCAATGCTGGGGACATGGGTCCGAGCCCTGGTCTGGGAGGATCCCACATGCCGCAGAGCAACTGGGCCTGTGAGCCACAACTACTGAGCCTGCGTGTCTGGAGCCTGTGCTCCGCAACAAGAGAGACCGCGATAGTGAGAGGCTCGCACACCGTGATGAGGAGTGGACCCTGCTCGCTGCAACTAGAGAAAGCCCTCGCACAGAAATGAAGACCCAACACAGCCAAAAATAAATAAATAAATTAATTAATTTTTAAAAAAATGTTGATTTCTTTACCTACACATCATTGTAGTCAGTTGTGTTCTTTCATTTGCCAAAGCAGATTGAGACCAGGTTTGAATTCCCTTCAGTTCTGGATGTTATATTATTAAGAAGATGTTGTTCTCTAGATGGTAAACTTAGATGGTAAATCTAGGAAGTAATGACTAAATGACTGGATTAAATAGAGATTTAATCCAGTGGTCTAAATGTTTGCATAATTACTTTTACTTTTAAAACTTTCCTTTGGAACATAGGAGCACCTCAATACATAAGGCAAATGCTAACAGCCATAAAAGGGGAAATCGACAGTAACACAATCATAGTAGGGGACTTTAACACCCCACTTTCACCAATGGACAGGTCATCCAAAATGAAAATAAATAAGGAAACACAAGCTTTAAATGATACATTAAACAAGATGGACTTAACTGATATTTAGGGGACATTCCATCCAAAAACAACAGAATACACTTTCTTCTTAAGTGCTCATGGAACATTCTCCAGGATAGATCATATCTTGGATCACAAATCAAGCCTAGGTAAATTTAAGAAAATTGAAATCATATCAAGTATCTTTTCTGACCACAATGCTGTGAGACTAGCTATCAATTACAGGAAAAAATCTGTAAAAAGTACAAACACTTTGGAGTTTGTGTTTGGAGGCTCAAGAATACACTACTAAATAACCAAGACATCACTGAAGAAATCAAAAAGGAAATCAAAAAATACCTAAAAACAAATGACAGTGAAAACATGACGACCCGAAATGTATGGGAGGCAGCAAAAGCAGTTTTCAGAGGGAAGTTTATAGCAATACAACCCTGCCTCAAGAAACAAGAAACATCTCAAATAAACAACCTAACGTTACACCTAAAGCAATTAGAGAAAGAAGAAAAAAAGACCCCAAAGCTAGCAGAAGGAAAGAAATCATAAAGATCAGATCAGAAATAAATGAAAAAGAAATGAAAACTATAGCAAAGATCAATAAAACTAAAAGCTGGTTTTTGATAAGATAAACAAAATAGATAAACCATTAGCCAGACTCATCAAGAAAAAAAGGGAGAAGACTCAAATCAACAGAATTAGAAATGAAAAGGAGAAGTAACAACTGATACTGCAGGAATACAAAGGATCATAAGAGATTACTATAAGCAACTATATGCCAATAAAATGGGCAACCTGGAAGAAATGGTCCAATTCTTAGAAAAGTACAACCTTCCGAGACTGAACCAGGAAGAAATAGAAAATATAAATAGACCAATCACAAGCACTGAAATTGAAACTGTGATTAAAAATCTTCCAATCAACAGAAGCCCAGGACCAGATGGCTTCACAGGCAAATTCTATCAAACATTTAGAGAAGAGCTAACACGTATCCTTCTCAAACCCTTCCAAAATATAGCAGAGGAAGGAACACAACCAAACTCATTCTACGAGGCCACCATCACCCTGATACCAAAACCATACAAAGATGTCACAAAGAAAGAAAACTACAAGCCAATATCATTGATGAACATAGATGCAAAAATCCTCAACAAAATACTAGCAAACAGAATCCAACAACATATTGAAAGGATCATACACAATGATCAAGTGGGTTTATAGGAATGCAAGGATTCTTCAATATATGCACATCAATCAATGTGATAAAATATATTAACAAACTGAAGGAGAAAAACCATATGATCATCTCAATAGATGCAGAAAAAGCTTTTGACAAAATTCAACACGCATTTATGATAAAAACCCTCCAGAAAGTAGGCATAGAGGGAACCTACCTCAACATAATGAAGGCTATATATGACAAACCCACAGGCAACATCGTTCTCAACTGTGAAAAACTGAAACCATTTCGTCTAAGATCAGGAAGAAGACAAGCTTGTCCACTCTCACCACTATTATTCAACATAGTATTGGAAGTTTTATCCACAGCAATCAGAAAAGAAAAAGAAATAAAAGGAATCCAAATCAGAAAAGAAGAAATAAAGCTGTCATTGTTTGCAGATGACATGATACTATACGTAGATAATCCTAAAGATGCTACCAGAAAACTACTAGAGGTAATCAATGAATTCGGTAAAGTAGCAGAATACAAATTAATGCACAGAAATCTCTTGCATTCCTATACACTAATGATGAAAAATCTGAAAGAGAAATTAAGGAAACACTCCCATTCACCATTGCAACAAAAAGAATAAAATACCTAGGAATAAACCTACCTAAGGAGACAAAAGACCTGTATGCAGAAAACTATAAGACACTGATGAAAGAAATTAAAGATGATACAGAGAGATGGAGAGATATACCATGTTCTTGGATTGGAAGAATCAACATTGTGAAAATGACTATACTACCTGAAGCAATCTACAGATTCAATGCAATCCCTATCAAACTACCACAGGCATTTTTCACAGAGCTAGAACAAAAAATTTCACAACTGGTATGGAAACACAAAAGACGTAAAATAGCCAAAGCAATCTTGAGAAAGAAAAACAGAGCTGGAGGAATCAGGCTCCCAGACTTCAGACTATAGTACAAAGATACAGTAATCAAGACAGTATGGTACTGACACAAAAACAGAAATATAGATCAGTGGAACAGGATACAAAGCCCAGAGATAAACCCACGTATATATGGTCACCTTATCTTTGATAAAGGAGGCAAGAAAATACAATGGAGAAAAGACAGTCTCTTCAATAAGTGATGCTGGGAAAACTGGATAGCTACATGTAAAAGAATGAAATTAGAACACTCCGTAACACCATACACAAAAATAAACTCAAAATGGATTCAAGACCTAAATGTAAGGCCAGACACTCTAAAACTCTTAGAGGAAAACATAGGCAGAATACTCTATGACACAAGTCACAGCAAGATCCTTTTTGACCCACCTCCTCCAGAAATGGAAATAAAAATTAACAAATGGGACCTAATGAAACTTCAAAGCTTTTGCATAGCAAAGGAAACCATAAATAAGACGAAAAGACAACCCTCAGAATGGGAGAAAATATTTGCAAATGAAGCAACTGACAAAGGATTAATCTGCAAAATATACCAGCAACTTGTGCAGCTCAATGTCAATAAAACAAACAACCCAATCCAAAAATGGGCAGAAGACCTAAATAGACATTTCTCCAAAGAAGATATACACATTGCCAAAAAACACATGAGAAGATGCTCAACATCACTAATCATTAGAGAAATGCAAATCAAAACTACCATGAGGGGCTTCCCTGGTGGCGCAGCGGTTGAGAGTCCGCCTGCCGATGCAGGGGACACGGGTTCAAGCCCTAGTCCGGGACGATCCCACATGCCGCGGAGCAACCAGGCCCGTGAGCCACAACTACTGAGCCTGCGTGTCTGGAGCCTGTGCTCCGCAACAAGAGAGGCCACGACAGTGAGAGGCCCACGCACCGCAATGAAGAGTGGCCCCCGCTCGCCACAACTAGAGAAAGCCCTCGCACAGAAACGAAGACCCAACACAGCCAAAAATAAATAAATAAATAAAAATTTAAAACTACCATGAGGGGCTTCCCTGGTGGCGCAGTGGTTGAGAGTCCGCCTGCCGATGCATGGGACACGGGTTCGTGCCCTAGTCCGGGACGATCCCACATGCCGCGAAGTGGCTGGGCCTGTGAGCCATGGCCACTGAGCCTGTGCGTCCGGAGCCTGTGCTCTGCAACGGGAGAGGCCACAACAGTGAGAGGCCCGTGTACCGCAAAAAACAAAAAAAAAACTACCATGAGGTATCACCTCACACCAGTCAGAATGGCCATCATCAAAAAATCTACAAGTAATAAATGCTGGAAAGGGTGTGGAGAAGAGGGAACCCTCTTGCACTGTTGGTGGGAATGTAAATTCATACAGCCACTGTGGAGAACAGTATGGAAGTTTCTTAAAAAACTAAAAATAGAACTACCATACGACCAAGCAATCCCACTACTGGGCATATAGGCTGAGAAAACCATAATTTAAAAATCATCATGTACCACAATATTCATTGCAGCTCTATTTACAATAGCCAGGACATGGGAGCAACCTGTGTCCATCGATAAAGAAGCTGTTGCACATATATACAATGGAATATTACTCAGCCATAAAAAAATGAAATTGAGTTGTTTGTAGTGAGGTGGATGGACCTAGAGTCTGTCATACAGAGTGATGTAAGTCAGAATGAGCAAAATAAATACCATATGCTAACACATATATATGGAATCTAACAAACAAGAAAAAAAGGTTCTGAAAAACCTAGGCACAGGACAGGAATAAAGGCTCAGACATAGATAGTGGACTTTAGGACACCGGGAGGGGGAAGGGTAAGCTGGGACTAAGTGAGAGAGTGACATGGACATATATACACTACCAAATGTAAAATAGATAGCTAGTGCGAAGCAGCCGCATAGCACAGGGAGATCAGCTCGGTGCTTTGTGACCACCTAGAGGGGTGGGATAGGGAGGGTGGGAGGGAGGGAGACGCAAGAGGGAAGAGATATGGGAACATATGTATATATATAACTGATTCACTTTGTGATAAAGCAGAAACTAACACACCATTGTAAAGCCATTATACTCCAATAAAGAGGTTAAAAAAATTTCTTTTGGCATTTTCAAGATAACTGAAATAACTAATAGTATGATAAAAGTACGGTGGCCGTTATAGGTTTCATTCTGTTAGCACATCTTCATTGATTTTGTTTCATGTCCCAAGTGGTAGATGTTAAAGATAAAATATGGGTGGAGAATAAAACATATAATTTGTAATCGAGGCACATGAAATTAGCCAGGATAGCATATCAAGATATTAAATGTGTCTTGAAACTGGAAAATATCTATCCTGTAGAGTGGCACAGCTTGGAATGGATCTCTTCACATTTCGATTCAGTTGAGCACAATTTATAAAACATCATGTTTGGTCTAACCCTTTGTGAGATATAGAGATGGAAAAGCCAGAATCCCTATTCTCCAGGGGCTCACTCACAATCCAGTAGGGAGGCTGAAATATTCATAAGCAACTCGGATATTAGGCGGATTGTAGTAAATATTTTGAAGCATTTCATGTGTTGCATTATAGAAGTATAAGAAAAGGAAAAAACATTTTTTGATGGGGAATCCAAGGGTTCTTTTACAACTATTAATACATCCTTGGTAGTAAAAGTCAGATACTTAGAGATTCAGTTATAGACCACATTGAATATTAAAGTTTGAGAACTATTTTATACATTTTCTTTATTAAATACAATTTATTATTGCAGTGAGAACCTTAATTTTTTTACAAATTGTTTATATAAATTCTTTTACATATAAGTTATATAACATGATACCACTTCAAAATTTTGGTGCTTTAAGGGAATTAATTAGGTAGATATTTCTGACTCATTCTGATAACTAATGTTCCAATTTTCAGTAATGCAGTGGTATTTGTTCTTGATGCCAAAATGGTTTTTTCCCTACTTTTAGCTCAAATGAAGCTAAGTAAACATATGAGGAGAATTTAAAACCTGCCAGAAGCATTTAATATCCCTTAACTAATCTTTCCTTCTTTTCTTTCCCTCCCTCCACTGAATGGTCTGTGGTATGTTTACTTTATATCTGTGGTACCTTCATTCATTATTTAGAAGAAATAATGCAATTCAATAATAATGCACCTAACCTTTTAATAAAGATTTATAGATCATAAAACACATATGTGTTTTGTTCTTTAGGAAATACAATATGAAATTTATGATAAACAGTTTTCATTTTTTAAAAATTTCTATTTAGGTTTTCACATTTTTTAAATTGCTAATTAAATTATTGACATTTGTTAGTTCCTTCTTACGTGGGTTCAAATAGTTATTTTTGGAAAAAGATCTAAATAAGCAGCTTTCTTCAAAACGGATTAAAGTGATGAACAAATTAATCTTCAGGGGAGCCTTTGAAGGTCCTTCTCTATTGCAAATTATTGTTCACTAATGGAGCATCTCACCTAAGGTAGTTTAAGTAGGAGAGTTTCTGAGGAGGTTCCATTCTAATTCTAAAATAACTGTGCTCATCTCCATATACATGCCTTCCTTCTTTACACTCCCCCTTCCTCATGACCTTGACTTTACTTTCTACTAGAAAAAGTTTGATGTAAGTCATACCCTATGTGGGAATATTTTTAAACTTCATTAGAATAAAGATTCTGAATTAATCATCTTTTTTACCCTGTAGCACCTCACAAATTGCCTTGAACATTCATAATACTCAATAAAGTTATTAGATGAATAAATGGACTAAATGATTTTATTTTGAGATTTGGCTTTACTTAGACAATGGCCATAGGAGTACTGTCCTCTCCTTACCTTTATGATCTCATTTCCTGCTCCTCTCTCTTTTCACTTTTTCCATTCTAGCCTAGCATGCTCCTGCCTTTGAGTCTTTGCATTGGCTGTTTTTCTACCTACAGTGTTCTGCCCCCAGCTATATGTATGGCTAACTTCCTGAATTCCTTTAAGTATTTTCTCCAGTATCATCTCAATAGGGGTATACCTTGACCATCCTAATTAAAATTACAGGCCTACTTACCCCTCCCCCATTCCCCTTGCCCACCTCTCCTTTTTCCTTTTTCTTTAACACTTACTCCCTTCTAACGGATCATATAATTTACTTATCCATTAAATATTTAGTGTCTGTCTTTCCAGTTAGAATATAAGCTCCAAGAAGGCTGGTATCTTTGTTTTGTCATTGATGTTCCCCATGTGCTTAGCTCAGCCTAGCACAAAGTAGGCACTGAGTAAATATTTGGTGATTGAATCTATAGGTAGAAATTCATTGTTTCATTTGGATTGTTATATTCTGGTGGGGATTGTCTTGTCAGTAATTTATTGTATATGATACCCTGTTTTGAGAGCTTACTACACACTACACACTTTGTATATGTGTCTCATTATCCTCAATTAGCCCACTTTTCACTGTATTTTGAATTATTTGCTTATGTTCTTTTTTTTTTTTAAGATTTGGTTATTATTTACTTATTTATCTTTGGCTGAGTCGGGTCTTTGGCTGCAGGATCTTTGTTGAGTCATACGGGATCTTTCGCTGCAGCACAAGGGCTCTTCGTTGAGGTACGTGGCCTTCTCTCTAGTTGTGGCGTGCGGATTTTCTCTTCTCTAGTTGTGACGCACGGGCTCCAGAGCACGTGAGCTCTGTAGTTGTGATGCTCAGCTTCCAAAACACGTGGGCTCTGTAGTTTGCAGCAGGCAGGCTCTGTAGTTGAGGTGCGTGGGCTCAGTAGCTGTGGCGTGTGGGCTTAGTTACCACATGGCGTGTGGGATCTTAGTTCCCTGATCAGGGATCAAACCCCTGTCCCCTGCATTGGAAGGTGGATTCTTTACCACTGGACCACCAGGGAAGTCCCTGCTTATGTTCTTGTGTCTTGCACTTAATTAGGTATTCAGCTTGTCTTATTCATCTTTGTATCCACAGTGTCTGGCTCATGATGGGAGTGAGTGATAAATCTTATGACAAACTAACATTCTTATAGAGAAACCCATAAAATGGAGCCTAGTGACCCTAGTGACCAGATTAGAGAAAATAAGTATTTCTTTTAAGACTATGAAAAACTGAAAATATTTTAAAATATTTAAAGAATGTATTTTAAAATATTTTATAATGTACTTAAATAACAAGAAATGTGTCATATATATGTGGTATTAAATCTTGTTAATAGTTTGGGTAGCAATAGCAACCATTGGGCTAAAAGTATGCAGCAAACTGTTGCCTGTTGACCTGAAATATTTCAAAAGTTTTGAAAAATTAGTAATAAAAAAATGCTGTATTTAAAGATCTAAGAATAGTTCCTCTCTCTGTTGAGTAGTCTTCTGGTTTACTGCCTTGTGTAGTTCAGGGCACACTCATGAGACCAGAGTAACCCTATAATAGAACCACTGAAATGACCCTATTAGTCCAATTAGTTATGCCAGGCTCTGTTCGCACACACATTCTGAGGAATTTTTGTCCTTGCTTGGCTTCACCCCCAGATTCACCTTGCCCTACATAAGGAGGATGGTCTGCCTGTCTTTAGTTCAGCAGTTGCCCAAGATACTGCTTTCTCCAGAGCTGAAGCCTCTGTGGCAAGGGGCATCTCCCTTCTCACTGGTCAGAGGTGAGAGGTAGGAACTGGATATTCTGGACTGATCTCTGCAGGCCCTTACTTCCAGGGGGAAAAAATAAAGCAGTTACACTAAAATATCCTAAATTAATATGCTAATATAATTCTCAAAATTAGCCCGGAAAGATTACCCAGGTACCTTATAATGGTCATTTTTAGACATGTGAAATGAACTACTTTTTTCATAATGTCAATTGAACACTTAAAAGTGGAACATTGTAGAGAGGTATCTAATATTATTGGACATTTTACAGGACTCTATTCAAATTCTAAAGCATTCTTCACAAGGTACTTGTCCTGTATCTGTTAATACCTAACTTCAATGTTCCCTCCTTTGTAAAACTCTTCCTGGCCCTCCCACCCCTCCCCTCTCTCCGCCTGCCCCGTTCCAGTGCAGAAACAAACGTGCATACTAACACAAGCCAAGGTAATCACAGCCTCCTTTCTCCCACCTGGTAAATTGTATTTAGTGCAATCTTCAGCACTTTTCCAAATTAAGGAAATAATTGAGGTTACATGTTTACTGTCCAATGTAGACATCTAATTATTTACTAGAAAGGCTTATATTTAGTTTATTTCTTCATAAAATCTCTTTAGCAAGGTTGTCTGTGATAGAATTATCACTTACTTTACACTAGAATCTCTGGATCATTTTTGTGCTGAAGGGAGTAAGTTGAGATTGTGGCGCATTGCCCAGACCTTCCAGGTCAAGGTGCTTAAGACTTACCAGGAAATTCATTGTTGACGCTGCTGTGCTGATAGAGTCGCGACTGTTACCATTTCAGTCATGAGACTAACTGTTGCCAGGGAAACCTGGTGTAACTTGTGTACTTCATAACAAGGACACTGCAGACAGTAGCTCAAACACTTGACACGTTTGAATGAATTTCTGTTTGTAAATATGCTCTGGCAAGAATACCATTGAATATTTTATTATGTGACAAATTTTAAAATGAGAGAAGTGATAGATCATAACTTTTAATTTTAAGGTTAAGAATATTGGCCAAGATGTGTTTAGTTAGCTTGTCTTTCAAATGTTCTAATATGCATTAGTTCCAAGTTCTGTCACCTCTAAATAGAATGTATGGGATCAAAAGAGTGTGTCTCTTTCTAAATGAGAAGAATTTTATAACTTTTATAACCAGATTTATAAATCTGGTGATTTGAGTACTATCTATAATTTTGTGTTGCCTTATGTGCATTAGTAGATTAAATAGGCTTAAAGGTGGCTGGTTTTGTTTGGGAATAGAGTCAGAAGAGGCTGAGATCCAGTATGTGACTAAATATAGCATCAGCACTAAACAGTAGCCTCTGAGCAGATTGGTGTAACTTGTATTTCATTGCCAAAAACAATCTACATCAAACTCAAGCAACTATCCCTGATAAGTTTATGGTTCAATTGTTAGCATGCTAATCAAATGATTTTCCAGAGAAGTTAAAAAAAAAAAGTACCTCAGCCAATAAGTTCTTACACAGTTCATCAAATATTTGTTGAACAACACTATGCTAGGCACTTAGGATATGAAGATCAATAAGAAATGACCCTTCCTGTAGGAACTCAATAATAACTGTGTGGACACAATGATAGAGTAGTGTGCTAGATTCCAGATAGTACTTGGGTTGGAGACACAGGTGGGACATAATCCAGTTACAGAGTGACAGTGGAAGATCCAGGGGCAGTTTCCTGGATGAGGTGATACCGGAAATGTGTCTTAAGTTATCAGAACTAAAGGAGGACAGTAGAAGTTGAGGGAAGTAAGTAGAGGGAAAAGGGAGAAGGGTGTTCACAACAGAAGAAATTATGTAAACAAAGGCACAGAAGCAAGAAAGAGTATGTGTGTTTGAGTGCAGGGGAAAGTGGTTAGGCTAGGAAGTTTAACACTAGAAATAAAATTATTAATTTATAAAAAGTAATCCCTAAAGCATATGTTGATTTTCAAAGCAGATACAGTGATTTTTCTTTAGTTGCTTATTGTATATCTTGGACCAGAACTGGATCTCAGCTGTTTATGGTGTTCAGTTTAACATAATATTACAAAATTCTTATCTAATTGAGTTGACAACATGTGACTAAGAAAATAAAAGTGAATATTTAGCATAGTATCTGGTATCTGCCAGGCACTGCACTAGTATTCACTTATATTTCCATCTAGTCTTTTTATGGTTTTATTAACATTTGACTACTTTAAATGTTGTATTCTGAAATATACAACAAATATGTGAGGTTTAAAAATAATAAAATGAGCACCAGAGTATCTACCCAACTTAAGAAAGAATCTTAACAGTACCTTAGAAAACTCTCCTGTGGCTCCTCCAGTCACATCCTTGTCTCCCCACTTCAGAAGTATGACTTTGTGTTAATGTTCCTGTTCTTTTCATCCTAATTTACTAACTATATTTGCTTTCCTAAATAATATATTTATTGTATTGTTTGGTTTTTTTGTTTGTTTGTCTTGCGGTACACGGGCCTCTCACCGTTGTGGCCTCTCCCGCTGCGGAGCAGAGGCTCCGGATGAGCAGGCTTAGAGCCATGGCTCATGGGTCCAGCCACTCTGCGGCATGTGGGATCCTCCCGGACCGGGGCACGAACCCGTGTCCCCTGCATCAGCAGGCGGACTCTCAACCACTGCACCACAAGGGAAGCCCTGTTGTTTGGGGTTTTTTTCTTTCATTTATATTACATTTATTTGCTTCCTGGTGTTTGCTTTTTTTGCACAACACCAATATGTATGTTTAGTAATAATTCATTCTTACTTCTGTATGGTATTTATTTACTTATCTGCTTTACTATCAATGGACATTGCTGGTGTGTTTTCTAGTTCTTGCTATTTTGAGCTTCTAATGAACATTCTGATATTGTTCCTGGTGCTCATATGTAAAAATATCTCTAGAGTCTGTATTTAAGAGTAGAATTACTGGGTTAACTTCACTGGGTTAACAAATTACTTCTGGAAGTAGTTGTATGAATTATCCTGATCAGCCATACATCCATTCCTCCTGCTTCACGTCATTCTCAGATGTTTGTATTATCTGACTTTTAAATTTTTGCTAATCTGAAGAATATTATATGGTATCCTGTTGTGGTTTTAATTTGCATTACCTTTATTACTAATGAGATTGTATATCTTTCCAATTTTAATTGGCCATCTCAGTTTCTTCATTTGTGAATAGGCTGTTATGTCCATTTTGTTATTGTTTCTTTATCTTTTCTTATTGATTTGTAGATGTTATTTACATATTACAAACCACTGCTCCACTCTTTGGTTTGTCTTTTCACTTGATTGCTATCTCTTGAGAACATTCTTAATTTAAATATACTAAAATTTATCACCTTTTTTTTTTTTTTCTGTATGGTTTACCCTTTAACGTCTTGCTTAGAAAGACCTTACCTACTCTGAGGTCACAAATATATTCCCCTATATTTTCTTTCATGTGCTTTAGAATTTTTCCTTTTACATTTAAGTTCATGTTCTATCAGGAATTGATTTTTATGTTTGGAGTAAGCTGAATCCAGTTTCATTTTTATCCATTTTCATTTTTTCCATTTTGATAATTATCCTGACCCTCTTTATTCAAAAGATGAAACTTTTCTCGAGTGATATTTAAGTGTTTTGTCCAGTAGAAATTTGTATTGTGTTTCTTATATTGTTCCTGGTATTCATATGTAAAAAATATCTCTAGATTCTATACTTAAGAGTAGAATTACTGGGTTAACTTCACTGGGTTAACAAATTACTTCTGAAAGTAGTTGTATGAATTATCCTGATCAGCCATACATCCATTCCTCTGGCATCACATTCATCATATGTTTACTATGTGGATATATCTCACGTAAATTTTTCCGAATAGCTAATCAGTTGTCTGAACTTTATTTTTAAAATAATCCACCTTTTCCTACTGATTTGAAGTGTCACCTTTAACATAGATTGAATTCTTACATTATTGCCTTTGTTTCTGGGTATTGTTCTATTCCCTTCAAAGGTGTGGCTATACTTGCCACTGCCATTCTGATGTAATTTTTGAGATTTCATTGTACATTTAATATCTGGCTGTGCCTCAACATAGTAATAGTCCTCACTTTATTCTTCTGTCCTCACCCTACCCCACTCATCAGTTTGTTAGGAATTTAGCTCTTTTCTACTGCCACCACCACAGCCAATCTCATCTCCTCTTCCACTTCCTTTCCCCATCTCTATTTTTATTAAAATAATATTGGGTTACAGAGATGATAATTTTTACATTATAGAATTTCTTTTCCAAGAACAATTATTTTACATTTGCAAGCAGGCAAATAGTTATGATCATTTAGCTTTATAATATATCTGTTTGACTGTTGCATGTCTCACCATCAATCTTTTTATGCTATCATTTCCCAGTGCATATGTGCTTAATCTTACTTCCTAGGCAATTGAACTAGACAGTGGATTTTAGAAGCAGTTAAGTTGTTAGAGTGACCAGTGGGCAGGATATGCTAACTGATTTGGTAAGGGTTAAAGAAAAGGAAGAAATATAAGAGGTCTCCTAGGACCTGTCTACTCCATTGGGTTGTAATGAGAATCAAGCAGTGAAGTAGTTAAAGTCACTTTAAAGATTTATGGTAGGACCTTGAAGATGGCAGAGGAGTAAGATGTGGAGATCACCTTCCTCCCCATAAATACATCAAAAATACATCTCATTGTGGAACAACCCTACAGAGCACCTACTGAAGCCTGGCAGAAGACCTCAGACTTCCCAAGAGGGTCTTGGTGCTCCAGCTGGTGTCAAGCCTGAGTCTCTGAGGTGGGAGAGCCGAGTTAAGGACATTGGACCACCAGAGACCTCTGGGTCCCTCGTAATATCAGTCGGCAAGAGCTCTCTCAGAGATCTCCATCTCAACGCTAAGACCCAGCTCCACTCAATGACCAGCAAGCTCCAGTGCTGGACACCCCATGCCAAACGACTATTAAGACAGGAACACAACCCCACCCATTAGCAGAGAGGCTGCCTAAAATCAGAATAAGTTCACAGACACCCCAAAACTCACCACCGGGTACAGTCCTGCCCACCAGAAAGACAAGATCCAACCTCATGCACCAGAACACAGGCACCAGTCCGCTCCATCAGGAGGCCTGCACAACCCAGTCACTTACCCACTGGGGGCAGACACCAAAAACAACAGGAACTACGCACCTGCAGCTGGCGAAAAGGAGACCCCAAATACAGTAAGTTAAGCAAAATGAGAAGACAGAGAAACATGCAGCAGATGAAGGAGCAAAGTAAAAACCCACGAGACCAAACAAATGAAGAGGAAATAGGCAGTCTACCTGAAAAAGAATTCAGAGTAATGATAGTAAAGATGTTACAAAATCTTGGAAATAGAATGGAGAAAATACAAGAAAAGTTTAACAAGTAACTAGAAGAACTAAAGAGCAAACAAACAATGAAGAACAACACAATAAATGAAATTAAAAATTCTCTGGAAGAAATCAATAGCAGAATAACTGAGGCAGAAAAACGGATAAGTGAACTGGAAGATAAAATAGTGGAAATCACCACCACAGAGCAGAATAAAGAAAAAAGAATAAAAGAATTGAGGACAGTCTCAAAGACCTCTGGGACAACATTAAACACACCAACATTTGAATTATAGGGGTCCCAGAAGAAGAAGAGAAAAAGAAAGGGACTGGGAAAATATTTGAAGAGGTTATAGTTGAAAAGTTCCCTAATATGCGAAAGAAAATAGTCAATCAAGTTCAGGAAGCACAGAGAGCCATATAGCATAAATCCAAGGAGAAAAATGCCAAGACACATATTAATCAAACTATCAAAAATTAAATACAAGGAAAAACTATTAAAAGCAGTAAAGGAAGAGAAAGAAATAACATACAAGGGAATCCCCATAAGGTTAGCAGCTGATCTTTCAGCAGAAACTCTGCAAGCCACAATGGTGTGTAAGGACATATTTAAAGTGATGAAAGGGAAAAACCTACAACCAAGATTACTCTACCCAGAAAAAATCTCATTCAGATTCGACTGAGAAATTAAAACCTTTACAGACAAGCAAAAGCTAAGAGAATTTAGCACCACCAAACCAGCTTTACAACAAATGCTAAAGGAACTTCTCTAGGCAGGAAACACAAGAGAAGGAAAAGACCTACAAAAACAAACCAAAACAATTAAGAAAATGGTAATAGGAACACACATATCGATAATTACCTTAAATGCAAATGGATTAAACGCTTCAACCAAAAGACACAGACTTACTGAATGGTTACAAAAACAAGACTCATACATATGCTGTCTACAGAGACTTATTTCAAACCTAGGGACACATACAGACTGAAAGTGAGGGGATGGAAAAAGATATTCCTTGCAAATGGAAGAGAGTAGCAATTCTCTTATCAGACAAAATAGACTTTAAAATAAAGACTATTACAAAAGACAAAGAAGGACACTACATAATGATCAAGGGATCAATCCAAGAAGAAGATAAAACAATTGTAAATATTTATGCACCCAACATAGCAGCACCTCAATACATAACGCAAATGCTAACAGCCATAAAAGAGGAAATCAACAGGAACCCAATCATAGTAGGGGACTTTAACACCCCACTTTCACCAATGGACAGGTCATCCAAAATGAAAATAAATAAGGAAACACAAGCTTTAAATGACACATTAAACAAGATGGACTTAATTGATATTTATAGGACATTCCATCCAAAAACAACAGAATACACTTTCTTCTCAAGTGCTCACGGAACATTATCCAGGATAGATCATATCTTGGGTCACAAATCAAGCCTTGGTAAACTTAAGAAAATGGAAATTGTATCAAGTATCTTTTCTGACCACAACACTATGAGACTAGGCATCAATTACAGGAAAAAATCTGTAAAAGATACAAACACATGGAGGCTAAAGAATACACTACTAAATAACCAAGAGATCACTGAAAAAATCAAAGAGGAAATCAAAAAATACCTAGAAACAAATGACAATGAAAACACGATGACCCAAAACCTATGGGATGCATCAAAAGCAGTTGTAAGAGGGAAATTTACACCAATACAGTCCTACCTCAAGAAACAAGAAACATCTCAAATAAACAACCTAACCTTACACCTAAAGCAGTTAGAGAAAAAAGAGCAAAAATCCCCAGAAGTTAGCAGAAGAAATCATAAAGATCAGATCAGAAATAACTGAAAAAGAAATGAAGGAAACAATAGCAAAGATCAGTGAAACTAAAAGCTGGTTGTTTGAGAAGATAAAATTGATAAACCATTACCTGGACTCATTAAGAAGAGAAGGGAGAAGACTCAAATCAACAGAATTACAAATGAAAAAGGAAAAGTAACAGTGAACAGTGCAGAAATACAAAGGATCATAAGAGATTACTATAAACAACTATATGCCAATAAAATGGACAACCTGGAAGAAATGGACCAATTCTTAGAAAAGTACAGTCTTCTGAGACTGAACCAGGAAGAAATAGAAAATATAAACAGACCAATCACAAGCACTGAAATTGAAACTGATTAAAAATCTTCCAACAAACAAAAGCCCACGACCAAATGGCTTCACAGGCAAATTCTATCAAACATTTAGAGAAGAGCTAACACGTATCCTTCTCAAACCCTTCCATAATAGAGCAGAGGGTGCAACACTTCCAAACTCATTCTACGAGACCACCATCACCTTTATTCAAAACCAGACAAAGATGTCACAAAAACAGAAAACTACAGGCCAATATCACTAATGAACATAGATGCAAATATCCTCAACAAAATACTAGCAAACAGAATCCAACAGCACATTAAAAGGATCATACACCATGATCAAGTGGGGTTTATCCCAGGGTTGCAAGGATTCTTCAATATACGCAAATCAATCAACGTGATGCACCATATTAACAAACTGAAGGACAGAAATCATATGGTAATCTACATAGATGCAGAAAAAGCTTTTGACAGAACTCAACACCCATTTATGATACAAACTCTCCAGAAAGTAGGCGTAGAGAGAACCTACCTCAACATAATAAAGGCCATATATGACAAACCCACAGCAAACATCATTCTCAGTGATGAGAAACTGAAACGATTTCCACTAAGATCAGGAACAAGACAAGGTTGCCCACTCTCACTGCTGTTTTAGCCACAGCAATCATAGAAGAAAAAGAAATAAAAGGAATCCAAATCAGAAAAGAAGAAGTAAAGCTGTCACTGTTTGTAGATGACATGATACTATACATAGAGAATCCTAAAGATGTTACCAGAAAACTATTAGAACTAATCATTGAATTTGGTAAAGTAGCAAGATACAAAATTAATGCACAGAAATCTCTTGCATTCCTATACACTAATGATGAAAAATCTGAAAGAGAAATTAAGGAAACACTCCCATTCACTATTGCAACAAAAAGAATAAAATACCGAGGATAAACCTACCTAAGGAGACAAAAGACCTGTATGCAGAAAACTATAAGACACTGTTGAAAGAAATTAAAGATGTTACAAAGAGATGGAGAGATATACCATGTTCTTGGATTGGAAGAATCAACATTGTGAAAATGACTATACTACCCAAAGCAATCTATAGATTCACTGCAATCCCTATCAAACTACCAATGGCAGTTTTCCCAGAACTAGAACAAAAACTTTCACAATTCGTTTGGAAACACAAAAGACATCGAATAGCCAAAGCAATCTTGAGAAAGAAAAACAGAGCTGGAGGAATCAGGCTCCCAGACTTCAGACTATAGTACAAAGATACAGTAATCAAGACAGTATGGTACTGGCACAAAAACAGATATATAGATCAGTGGAACAGGATACAAAGCCCAGAGATAAACCCACGTATATATGGTCACCTTATCTTTGATAAAGGAGGCAAGAGTATACAATGGAGAAAAGACAGCCTCTTCAGTAAGTGGTGCTGGGAAAACTGGACAGCTACATGTAAAAGAATGAAATTAGAACACTCCGTAACACCATACACAAAATTAAACTCAAAATGGATTCAAGACCTAAATGTAAGGCCAGACACTATAAAACTCTTATAGGAAAACATAGGAAGAACACTCTATGACATAAATCACAGCAAGTTCCTTTTTGACCCACTTCATGGAGAAATGAAAATAAAAACAAAAATAAACAAATGGGACCTAATGAAACTTCAAAGCTTTTGCACAGCAAAGGAAACTATAAATAAGACGAAAAGACAACCCTCAGAATGGGAGAAAATATTTGCAAATGAAGCAACTGACAAAGGATCAATCTCCAAAATATACCAGCAACTCATGCAGCTCAATATCAATAAAACAAACAACCCAATCCAGAATGGGCAGAGACCTAAATAGATATTTCTCCAAAGAAAATATACAGATTGCCAACAAACACATGAAAGAATGCTCAACATCACTAGTCATTAGAGAAATGCAAATCAAAACTACCATGAGGTATCACCTCACACCGGTCAGAATGGCCATCATCAAAAAATACAAGCAATAAATGGCTGGAAAGGGTGTGGAGTAAAGGGAACTCTCTTGCATTGTTGGTGGGAACGTATATTGATACAGCCACTATGGAGAACAGTATGGAGGTTCCTTACAAAACTGAAAATAGAACCACCATATGACCCAGCCATCTCACTACTGGGTATATACCCTGAGAAAACCATAACTCAAAAAGCGTCATGCAATGTTCATTGCAGCTCTATTTACAATAACCAGGATATGGAAGCAACCTAAGTGTCCATCAACAGATCAATGGATAAAGAAGATGTGACACACATATACAATGGAATATTACTCAGCAATAGAAAGAAACAAAACCGAGTTATTTGGAGTGAGGTGGATAGACCTATAGTCTGTCATACAGAGTGATGTAAGTCAGAAAGAGAAAAACAAATACCGTATGCTAATACATATGTATGGAATCTAAAAAAACAAGAAAATTGTTCTGAAGAACCTCCGGGCAGGACAGGAATAAAGATGCAGTTGTAGAGAATGGACTTGAGGACACGGGGAGGCGGAAGGGTAAGCTGGGACGAAGTGAGAGAGTGGCATGGACTTATATACACTACCAAATGTAAAATAGCTAGCTAGTGGGAAGCAGCTGCATAGCAGAGGGAGATAAACTTGGTGCTTTGTTGACCACCTAGAGGGGTGGGATAAGGAGGGTGGGAGGGAGATGTAAGAGGGAGGAGATATGAGGATATATGTATATGTATAGCTGATTCACTTTGTTATAAAGCAGAAACTAACACACCATTGTAAAGCAATTATACTCCAATAAAGATGTTAAAAAAATTTATAAAGCACATGTAATATATGGTGTGTTAGTGTTCATGCCTTTGTGAGAACTGAAATTTCAACTAATGAAATTGCTACAATGACCAATGAGAAATATTGAACAAGTCATTTTATACCTCTGTGGCTCAGTTTTTTTGTCTGTAAAATGAATAGGCATGCAAATAAGTGGTAGGCCATAATTCTTAACTTTTATGATTCCATGAAATTATGAAATAATTCTTATTAAAATGATCATTTTATTTTCTTCTCCCATCCTTAAAATGAGCTACCGTATTAGAGATTTCACTGGTTTTCAATAAATGGAAAGGAATACTAAGTTACAGTTTTATCAGTCAGTTGTATTTTGTCTGTAACACTCTCTGAAATAGAAAAGTACTTAATGAGGTCATCTAACAGTATGAATGAATTCTACTTTGCCTTTAGTGTTAATCTTTCAGTGCTACAGAATGTGCTGTTGGAGGAATAACGAAGCCCCCTTAATATCTAACCACAAACACAATGAATAAAAAATGCACTGATTTAATTTAGAAAATGTATTGTAAACATTGGAGATTAAAAGTATTTAAATGGATATTTTCTTAGTACTGTGCAGTTGCCTTTGCAACACATATCTCGAGGGAACATTTTACCCAGTTAATTAGTTAAGTTAGTTTATAGTTCTAAAAAAAAAAAAAAAAAACTCACATTGACTCCAAATTTAAATATATATGGTATTAATCTTGCCCATTCAGCTATATAGCACACTTGCAAATAATCATAATTTGACATTATTCTAAAAAGAGCCTAAATTTTAATTTCTAGATCATGGTTGTCACAGGATTGATGGTGAGTCCCAGAAAGATAACAACAGAGACAAAGCATTTAAGTTCCTTTAATGTAGATAAAGACTATAAAAACATAACTGCTCACAGTAAATTCCATAGAGCAGGGGACTCAGTCATATGCTCGAAGCAGGAAGAGCGACCCTCCCTGGTCCTCAAGTGTCCACAGGCCCTCATTACAGTAAGAATCCCATCAGATTTGAGAGTTACTCCTCACCTCACACATGCTCACCTACCTGCCCACATCTTTCTCGATATACATATTATGACCCCTCCCAACTGTCCTGGAAACTCTGGTGATAAGTCCTCCTGCTCTTCAGTTCCAGATCAGATAAACAACTCTGGCATTTTCAGTGTGTACTGTGAACTAGAAGAACGGAAGGTCAGTTTTTTGGGCATACCCCCTTTCAAGCCCAAGGTCTATTTTTTAAAGCTGGAAAGAATTGGTTGTTGTTAGATTTATACACATGCACATGTGTAGTAGTAAGTGATTTTATAAAGTTATTGTGGTTTAAACAGAGCACATGTCTGTATGTGTATGCGTGTGTATACATATATAAAAAGTACCATTGGATTAACTCAAGGTTATGGAATCTGAAGTCAGAGAAACTCCACTAGCTGTGTTATGTTGAACAAGTGACATAAAACTCTCTGAGTATCAGTTGCCTTATCTGTGGAAAGGAGATAATAGTAGCTACTGCCAAGAGTATCATGATGATTAAATGAATTAGAGTATATTAGGCATTTAATACAGTATCTATTTCAGAGTAAGCACTTGAAAACTGTTAGCTACTTTTTTTTTTTTTTTTTTTTTGCGGTACACGGGCCTCTCACCGCTGTGGCCTCTCCCGTTGCGGAGCACAGGCTCCGGACGCGCGGGCTCAGCGGCCATGGCTCACGGGCCCAGCCGCTCCGCGGCATGTGGGATCCTCCCGGACCGGGGCACGAACCCGTGTCCCCTGCATTGGCAGGCGGACTCTCAACCACTGCGCCACCAGGGAAGCCCTGTTAACTATTTTTAATCACTGTTTTTGTGGATTCAGGATATCTTGAAAATGTCATCCCTTTTCATTTTCCTTGTCCTTTTGAGCTGGCTGTGTTTTAACCTAGTATCTTTTTCATCTTCTATGAAGTTTTCTTAAATTTTAAATTAGCAAAAGAATATAGCAGATTTATAGCAGTAGGAAAAACATCAAATATAAAATTATCTTAACCTTTGGGACAAAAATTTGCACATGTTATTCACTGTTCAAAATACTATCTGACTTATCACTGGATTTACCAAAGTATTAAGATCATCAATTAGAAAAGATTTTTTTCTGTTCTATTCAAATATAGATTTACAAAGAATATTATTTGATAAAGAATTATTATTAGTAACTGATTTTATAAAGTTATGAATGATTAAACAAAACATTTATTAGGTAGAAGACATATATATCATCTATTTCATAATATTATTACTGAAATTTGCCTTTAAAAATTAACATTTCCTTATAGCATTCTATTTCTAGATATTTACCTTTGGTACACTATGACAGTGATCCCATAATCTTATGTTTATGAACTCAATAGAAAATTCTTGTTACACTCTGTATTTTTGTGTTAAGAATAATTTTGTTTTAAATTTAATTTCCAAGTTACACACTCCTTTGTTTCAGAACCTCCGCTCTCCAAAGTATCTGTGGAAATGTTTTTTTCAGTTACTTGTTGGTGTCTCATTCCAAGACCCCCAAGGTTTAGCCTGTGCTTTTTGAGTTAAGACATGCTCCCAATCTTCCAGTTAGGTCAACCAGAAAAATTAAGATATGATAGAAGGTCAGTCGAAGAAATTCATATCAAAACAACTACTCACCATGTCATTATGACAGCCTGCTGTAACAAATGTGCTTCTGTTTTAACTTATGACAATTAATTGCTAAAAGTAATTTAATCTGACAGAGGCAGGGTGTTGAAAGGCTCCTGGAGATGTCATAAAAGCGACCTTTCTGCCCATGTGCTGCCAAAAGCTATTTTAACAAGGAGCTAAGGAAACAGTGCAACTTCTTTTGTACTTTGTTAATTAGTTATTGATTTGAAACAATGCACTTCCAAATACTGTTAGAGGAGTTAGATGCCAGCAAGGTCACCATGTGACAGTCTAGTCCTGATGATCTTTATAGCATATGAAGATTCTTTGAAGCCTTCTGTTCTGTTATCCTAAAATGGAGATTGTCTGGTTTGCTAAAACGACTACAGTTTTATTTTATCATTCATCTTTTTAATTTAAAATATTTTATATAATAATAATCTGATACTTAGTCATATTTTAATTACATGATGTAGTCCAATTTTCAGAATACTCACTTGTGGATTTAGTCTCAAGTAATTACATATTCTACAGAGGAAGTGTTTGTGGTTTGATTAGTGATGCCAAAGGGAACAAGGAAATAATATTTTAGTCTAAAAAAAAGGAAGCAAGATAGAGGTTCTAGAATTCCTTTATTGAATGTACTAGTTGATCTCTTTTTAAAAATTTGGATATATAATTTTAGTTTTGATGATTTCATCATGTTGCTAATAGAAGTTAAATAAATTTCCTGTAATTCTTTTAGAAGAGTCTTCAGATTGCTTTTCTTAATAAAGTACTTAAGTGCAAGTTAAACCTTCAGGCCCTTGTACACGTTAGCTTGCAAGACACTGTGGAGGACAGAAAGATCAGAGGGAGAGCTGGTGTAGCACATGAGTTAACAGTAGGGATTTTCAATTCAGACTTCCTGTGCCCTAATCCTGAATTGCACTAATTAGCTGTTTTCACTTGAACAAGCTACTCAACTTCTCTGTGCCTCATTCATGCAATAGGAATCATAATAGTACCTACCTCATAGTGTGATTGTGAGGATTGAATGAGTTAATACATGTAAATTACTTGATCAGAAACTGGTAAGAGGTAACCACCCAATAAAAGTTAGCTGCTATCATTACTATAATAATTAATAATAAAAATAAATATGATTAGTTTTCTTATTTTTTCTCATATTTTTCTTATTAATTAGAATATCTTTGCTATATATAGGAGATAATAAAAATAGCATGGTAAAATCATTCTCTGTGTTTTGTGATGGACAGTAAAGGAAACATTTGGTGTGACCTTGTTCTAAAATACCAATTTTCTCTTTTACTATTAAAATGTGTAAAAAATTTCAGTTTGTTTTTACGGTGAAAAATCTAGGCTGTGGTAGAGGAAATGTTTTTCTTAGGATAGAGGCATTCTAAAATGCCTGCTTTTTATTAAAACGTTTACACTAATTAGGGCAAGTTGAAAAGTTTTTTTCAAGCTAAATTATTTCAGTAAATAGACAAAACTTCGTGAAAAAGCATATTATGCTAAGCACTAGTTTTATTTTAGTAACTTCTCCATTAACAAGGAATGCATGTCAAAATACTGATATTTACAACTATAAACTGGTGAAATTGATAAAAATTTGAAGGGGCTCTAGTAGCTCTTGTTGGCTGGATATAAAGAAAAGATTGCTCTCACCTGCTGTGATGTGAATGTGAGAGATCATATACCTTTCAACCCAGCAGTCCTTTTCCTGGGAATCTGTCTCATTGGAATAAAACCATTGCTAATTCAAATGTACATTAACATTTTTAAAATATCAATTGATAACCAAAATTTAATATCTAGATTTAAAATCATAAGATAGACTAGACTTCTAATAAATGAATTCTAGAACTGCTACCTTGTCTTCACCTTTGGAAGCTAAAATAGGACTTAAGTTCAAATTTTTCACAAATTTAGAATATCCAAATTTGTTTGAATGAATTAGGTTTGATTACAGCATGTAGAGAAACTATACTATATAATATGTTTGAATTAATATCAAATTTTTTATTATTATATTTTCAAGGTGTTTTAAGAAGTTGGTTTATGACAAAGTAAATAATTATTTCAAGTATGTAAGTAATTAATTACATCTTCGTTATAACCTGACTGAATTCAAACATCTATTATAATGCTGTTTGCCATGCTTCATATTTTGTATCTGTTCAACCTCCCTATAATATACTCTTCGTTCCCGTTTTTGTTCTGATTAAAAGAAGGTATAATTTTCGAGGTTTCACAGCTTAACCTCCTGTGTACAAATGAGGAATATGAGCATCCAAGATGATAACTGAACTACCCGAAGTCATAAAGCTGGTTCAATGGCATTCTCTGGACGAGAATCGGTCTTTGTGGGGTGGGGTAGGGGTTGAGAGAGAAAATATGTTGTCGCTGGCAGATGTACGTAATCCTTCCATAGTTTTAAAATAAATTATCAAATATTTGGGAACGGTTCCTCTTTCACAGTATAATCACAGACAAATCATCTGGTTAACATGTGTCTTACAAAGCAGGGATATCAAATCATAAGCATTTACATTTGATCCACTGATGGCTAACAATAATTGTCCTGCCTATACAAACGCCTCAGCTTCCTAAGGCCCGCAGGAAATACCAGCTTCCATGAGGATTACTTCCCTTCCTCCACTCCCTACATTTCTATAAAATGTTCTGTGTAATGCCTTACTTTCTTAGATAGAGCACACTGGAAATAATTTATCTTTTCTTGATGACCCAGGTTTGACATATGAGTTTTTGCTATATTATAATTATTGCTTTAGATTCAGATATAGATACTATGAGACATACTTAGCTTCTGACTATATACCATTTTGTCCAGAGAATGTTCTAGACTGAACTGTCTGGAATGCTTGGCATGTCTTCAGTGTACTGTCATAATGCTAATTACCTTTAGGATTAAACCTCACCTCTTCCCCAACACACACACACACACACACACACACACACACACACACACACACGGTTTTCTTTTTACTTCTCACTGCTGAAGCACAGTCAGCTCTTCATATCCATAGGTTCCACATTCATGGATTCAACCATTTTATATAAGCAACTAATATAAAACTAAGTCATTTTATATATAGGACTTGAGCAGCCTTGGATTTTGTTATCTGCGGGGGGTCCTGGAACCAATCCACCATGGATCCCGAAGGATGACTGTATTCATTAGATGGCAGTAGCTGGATCAGCCTTGGTGAGCGAGATGCATGCTTGAGGGCCTTCGCATCACATCCATCCTTGCCACACTGACTTTTCCATTCACGTGCCGATTGTGCTAGCACTAAGGTAGCCAATAGCAGACTCTGGCAGACATAAACTGTCTGAGTCTTTCTGTTTTCTTGGTTGTTTTATTGCCTCTTCTGAGATGGACACTGTCTGGTGAGTGATAACATGTGATACAAGGATCTTCACTTAGTATACATCATTACTTTCTTCAAGGTTCTAAGAGCGATCGTAGCAAGGAATTATCACCATCTCCCAGGGTCCTTGCTAGGATGTTGTGGTAGGCAGGATAATGGCCTCCGAAGATGTCCACATCCTAATCCCTGAAACCTGTGAGTATGTTATTTCACATGGCAAAGGAATTTTGCAGATGTTATTAAAATTAAGGACCTTAAAATGGGGAGATTATCCTGGATTATCTGGGTGAGCCCACTGTAACCACAAGAGTTCTTAAAAGTGGAAGAAAGAGGCAGAAGTGGGAGAGAGGGAGATGTGACTCTGGAAAAATGACAGCAAGTTACAAGGCTTCTTGCTTTGAGATGGAGGAAGGGGGCAGCAAGACAAGGGGGCAGACTCTAGAAGCTGGAAAAGGCAAGGAAATGGATTTTTCCCTTAGGGCCTCCAGAAAGGACTCCTTGATTTTAGCCCATTGAGACCTATGTCAGACTTTTAATACACAGGACTATTAGATAATAAATTAGTGCTTTTTAAAGCCACTAATTCTGTGGTAATGTGTAACTGCTGCAATAGAAAATTTAGGCAAGTATTAAATCCTGTATCCTGAGTAGGTACTTATATATCAATCAACTTGCCTTTATCCAACTTCATTTTCTGCCTGCCTTGATCCAGCACCTTCAGAATTTAGTCCCCTTGCACTCTGTACTCCCCTTGCTCCTGCCTATCAGTACTGACTAAGCAACTCCTTCCTGTTACACTTTCTCCCTTAAGAGGCCCAGCACTTCCCTGGCTAGGTTATATTGTGACTTAATCCTAATTGTTGGGCTGGGGTCTGCAGTGGACATGAAAGTGGGGTGGAGGAAGCCATGTTGTCTAGCAAAGGCAGCAGCTTCTGTACCATCTCCAAGCGTGGGGAGAGCACTAGCTTTCAACTGGGAGACATGGGCTACTTCTGCAGGCCCTGAAGGTTCAGGGTAATCTGGGGACTGAGGTGACCCAGTTGTACCCATCCCATGTTTTAGGTTCCACTCCTGAATCAGGGTATTAACCCCACATTGAGACCTGCCAGGGGAGAATCCAGCTTTCCCTGGAGCTCTGCTTCTCTCATAAAAGTACTGGGCCTGGTCCTTAGGTTCTTTGGCCCTCCTGCTGCAGAAGAGAGCCTCTTTATATGCTGCTAAGGAAGCTCTCTGGCTTTCACACTTAGTCTTATGCTGATTAATCACTCTATTGCCTTTGGAAATAGCCATCCAAGTCCATAGTCCTTCTAATGATGTACTTTTTTTTTTTTTTAATTTTATTTATTTATTTATGGCTGTGTTGGGTCTTCGTTTCTGTGCGAGGGCTTTCTCTAGTTGCGGCAAGTGGGGGCCACTCTTCATCGCGATGCGTGGGCCTCTCACTATCGCGGCCTCTCTTGTTGCGGAGCACAGGCTCCAGACGCGCAGGCTCAGCAGTTGTGGCTCACGGGGCCAGTTGCTCCACGGCATGTGGGATCTTCCCAGACCAGGGCTCGAACCCGTGTCCCCTGCATTGGCAGGCAGATTCTCAACCACTGCGCCACGAGGGAAGCCCTAATGATGTACTTTAAGGTGTCAATACATGTACTTGCTTGTACATTCCTTTCTACCAGTATATACTTCCAGTTCATCACTAGTGAAAGTTTTTAGCAGTTGCACTGTTACTATGTACCAGGGTTTATCAGTGCTCCACCTACTACTGGCATTTTCAGCCAGCTGGTGGATAGGTCATCCAGCTCCAAAATTTCTATTCAATACTTTAGAGTCAACTTTTTCAGACCACTCACTGGAGCCAGCTGTCACAGGTCAGTTTCGCTGGGAAGCAGGCTCTGATGCAGAGATTAGCATGTAGAAGATTTGCTGGGAATTATTCTCAGGATAAAAACCTATAAAGAAGTGAAGGCATCACTACTGACCCTCACAGGGTACAAAGATAGTCCTATAGAGTTCCAAAATTCGGGCAAGGAGCCAGGAACTTATTCTCTAGCACTAACCAGTCTTTGGAAGCAGTTTCTCTCCAAGAAGGAAGCATAATCTTGGGCATGGTAGTTCTCTTTCCCTGAAATCAGTGACAGGAAAGAGGGATTTGGGGAATCCTTGGCTGCAAGAGCTGTCAGCCATCAACACTCACAGCAGATGGGAAAATGAGTGCTTCAGTCTTACTGAGGTGGGGGCTTGGGTACTGAATGGTATATCACAGTCAAACTACAACTATTACTATATGTTTTTCTAAATAATATGTTGTTCACTTCAAATTGTTGAGCAGCAAACACAGGCCTAATTGTGTAAGGAAAGGAAAATATTGCTAGTATTAGATGAAAGCTCCTAGTAGCAGATAAGCTGAACACATACTTTGGATCACGCTCTGACTTCAGCTTCCCTAAACATTTACAACAGGCCCCTTATAGGAAACTCAGGAGACAATATAGTCTTAAAAAACATGGCTTTCAACAGTTGGAGCATCTGGCAGAGGAAATAAGCAGAAATATGGTTAAAGGGAGTGTGCTCTTTATATTTACTTTTTTTTTTTGATATGAACCATTTTTCAAGTCTTTACTGAGTTTGTTACAATATTGCTTCCGTTTTATGTTTTGGTTTTTTGGCCCGAGGCATATGAGATCTTAGCTCCCCAACCAGGGATTGAACTTGCACCCCCTGCATTGGAAGGTGAAGTCTTAACCACTGGACCGCCAGGGAAGTCCCTGTATTTCCTGTTTCTAAGCTTACCCTGGTCTATAGCTAGGTCCTACAACACTTTTGTGAAGTATAATGAGTGTCCTCAGCTGAATCAGCAACAGAGCATTAACAGTACACCGTAATCTTATTAGCAAGAGGTTAGGAAAATCCAAATCCAAATCCAGGTCAGGCTCATTGGGTCATTATGTCTTAAGGTGATGATGCATTTGTAGTGGGGGTCATGGTGATGACAGCCTTCAGCATATTTGTGTCTTGAGTCGCATTGCTACCACCTAGTCTGGTTGCTCACAGCATCTGGTGTCCAGCTATCATCCTGACATCTTCCTTCACCATTTTTCTGAAGATTACTTTTTTTACTTTCTTGTGTTATTTCTTCCATTTCCTGTAGTTCATGCCTTTGTCTTTCTTGGTTTATTTCTTATTTTAAAGGTGCACATCTTCCAGTTGTTTCTTCAGAAGAGAGTAATGAGATATACTTTTTTTGTGTGTCTTTATGTCTGAAAATATCTTTATCTTACACTTATGTTTGATGATATTTTAGCTGGGTATAGAATTATAAGTTGGGTATTATTTTCCTTTTGAATTTTGAAGGCTTTCTTTTATCATCCTGATCCTTCTGTTGCTATTAAAAAGTCCAGAATTGTTCTGAATCCTAATCTTTCATTTTTCTGTCTTGAAACTTATAGAATATTCTTATCCTGGGTTCTAAATTTCACAATGATAGACCTTTATTTAGATCTATCCAGCCATTATATTGGGTACTTTGTCAGCTTTTTCAGTTCAACAGCTAATGTTCTGAGATATTTTGTTGTTCATTTCCTCCCTTCTGTTTTTTTGGATAATGAATCTCTTGAACTTATTGTTTGATTTATTACTTTTCTATTTTTTATATTTTTTTGCTTCTAGAAGATTTCTTTAACTTAACCATCTGACTCCTCTATCAGATTTTTCATTTCTGCTATTTTGCATTCAATTTTCTAGAGGTCTTTTTATTTTTTGAATATTCCTTTTAATAGTATCCTGTTCTTGTTTTATGAGTGTACTGTTTTCTCTCATCTCTCTGATAATAATAATAGCAATGTTTCTGAAATTTTCCTCTTTCTGCAAAGTCTCAGTTTCTTCCAAGTTGCCTTTTTCTATTTATTCTGGTCTTTCCATTTTGTATTATAGGCTGTCTTCATGTGTCTAATAATGTTTGGCAGTCTGTTCATGTTTATCAGTGGGAATTAAAAAGCTAATTGGAACCTCTGAGTGTATGGGTGAGACATGTGATGTTTGAGCTTCACTATAAGTAATCTGAGTAGTCTGTTGGGAATTTTCCTCCATGCCCACCCCCATCCATCTGTATCTGTTTTTTGTGGGGGGTTTTGGTATTGGAATTTTTTTCCAGCTTTATTGAAATATAACTGAGATATAACATTGTACAAGTTTAAGGTATACAATGTAGTGATTTTATATATGTATGTATTACAAAATGATTACCACAATAGGTTAGTTAACACATCTTAGGTTAGTTAACACGCCTATCACCTCACATATTTACACTTTTTTTGTGTAGTGAAAATTTTTGAAATCTACTCTCTTAGCACCTTTCAAATATACAATACAGTAGTGTTAACTATAGTCACCATGCTGTTTCATTGTATCCTCAGAACTTATCTTACAACTGGAAGTTTATACCTTTTGACTACCTTTACCCATTTTCCCACCCCGCTCGCTCCTCACCCTGGCAACCACCAATCTGTTCTCTGTTTCAGAGTTTGTTTGTTTTTTTTTTAGATTCCACATATAAGTGAGATCATATAGTATTTGTCTTTCTCTGTCCATCTGTATCTTTAGAACTTTTATTTAACCTCGTTTGATTTTCCAAAGAAGATTCCTCTAGTCTTCTGCCTAGAGACTGAAGGTCTGACTACTTACAATCTGAAAGTTTAGAAGGGATGAAGGCTGGGGGAAGAGAGGGAAGGTAGGTCACTATATTCCATATCAATTTGCATATGGTACTGCTATCCCCATTTCAAAATCTCTCCTGTCAGAATGTGGAAAGACATTTACCGAGTTGCATGGAATGGAAGAGGGGAAAATAAATGCTGTCAAACAGTCTTATTTTAGCACATACATCCACTCTCCTTCAATCCTGGGGGGTACCTAGAATACTATCTCTGTGCTTTGGAGGATTTTACAGTATAAATGGAATTGGTTTTTAGCTTTCCCCATCGCCAGCTTGGGATTTGACTGTCTCAGATCTGCTAAATCAGTTACCATTCTTATATCTGCTCATCTTCCAAATGTCACGGTGTTTTCTCCTCCCTTGTCCTCCTAGGCCTTGTGGATTTATGTCTTTGAAAAAAAAAAAATCTTTTACTGTAGTGTGTATAGGGTATGGGGAGATAATGCTGTCTTAAAAATACAGATGTTTAATCTGCCACTCTAAGCTGGAACTGAGATTGCAAGTATTTACAGCAAGGGTCAACAAACTTTCTGACCCTGCCAACCACTGATTCTAACACTATAGTTTTGGCTTTTCCAGAACTTCCTATAAAATGAATCATACAATATGTAGTCTTCTGTGTCTAGCTTCTCTCACTTAGCTTTATTCTTTGTTATGGATGACTGAATGGCAGAAAATTAATAATGGATCTCAAGCCAGGTTCAGTTTAATTCTCATAAGGTGGCAGAGGTGATTCAAGGAAAAGGAGGACACATTTAACTTTCAGAAAACCAAGAGCTTCATTTCACAAAGAAAGTTTTTTGTCATGTGAACCTGGCCCACAGTGCATGATGTCTACATAAGCAACACTTGTCCCTTTTTTCTTAAAGGCCCTTCGCCATTTGGTTCATTGCTATATACAGCAACGACCTTGATTATGCCTACAGAGAGCAAAGGATATTAACGTGTTTTAACACGGCAGTATAAAGTGATTAAGATTACTGATATGGAGTTGGACTACCTAGGTTTGAATTGTGGCTCTGCCATATACTAGCAATTTTCTTGAGTAAGTTCCTTAATCATTTTTTGGCCTGTTTATCTGATTATGAGGGTAAAAATAGTACTTCATAGGATTGTCAGAATTAAATGAGTTAATACCTGTGAAGTATTTAGATCCGTGCCTGCCTCCATATGTGCTATAAAAGCATTTTTATGATTGTATTGTAGATTGCACTAAGAGAGGAGAGCCTAAATTTTATAAAGTGAGTAGGATCATCAGTGTTTACTTTGTCAGAAGTGCTCTGGAGCATGGTTTTGGAATCTAAGAATCCTACCAGCTCTTATCTTCCTTTCATTCCAGGTTATACCTATTTTGTGGCAATTATGGCCCAATCACAAAGCATTTGGCACCATTTCTATAAATAATAGGTTATAATTAATTGATTATCCATTTTCCCCCTAAATTCGTTGGTTAATTGTTGTTTGAACTTTATATTCAAATGCATAAAAAGACAAAGTTTAACTTTCACACATATCATTTAAAAGAATAGGTAGTATAGCGTAGAAGTTCAGATGCTAGAACCAGACAGACTAGTTTGTAATCTGGCAAATTGTATGACCTTGAACAAAATAATTAATCTCTGTAAACTGGGATATTTAGAGTGTCTGTGTCATAAAGTCATTGTAAAGATTAAATGAGAGAAAGCATATAGCCAGTTCAAGTGGTTAGCATCCTAGGCAAGATATGGTGATAGCTTGGGCTGAGATAGTAAGAGTGGAAATTGAGAGAAGTTTATGGATTCTAGAAATATTTTTGGGAGGATAAATTAAGTTGGATCAATAAGAGAGATAGAGGAAGAGGAAGATGTCAGGGATGACTTCCAGATTTTTGGCATGAACAACTGGGTTAGTGGAGGTACCACTTGACAAGATGAGAAAGGCTAAAGGAAGAACAGATAATAGAATTTGGGAAACCGATACAGAGTTTACTTTTGGACACGTTAAGCTTGAAAATCTGTGAAATTCAAATGTGTTTGATATGGTTCTGTATACCGGTCCTTTGTCAGTTATGATCATTATGAATGTCTTCTATTTATAATTTATTAAATATAGCCATATTGACAAGTAAGGTAGCCTTGAATCTGTCTCTAAGATTGATGGCCGTCTATAATATCTTGACACCTAAAAGGTAGGAAAAAAATGGATAGTTTTAAAATAGCTCAAGCTTATATTTCTTTTGTTTGTTTTCATTATGTTTAAGGTTGAATTGTATGAAATTGCTATTTTTAAGGTCAAAAATGTCTAATATTGGTAACTTCATATAGTTCCGTTTAATATTTAAAGACCATATAATGGTCCTTTATTTTTGAAGATGTTTTCGCTAGATGTATGCTGTAACATCAGTTTTTATGCATTCATATGTACTCCTAGTCCTTTAATCATGATTAAACACAAAGGCCTATACTTTTTAAAAAATAACACATTTAAAATATGACAAAATGAAGATAAATTTTTAATCCAAAGTATTTAACTGGATTAAAATAAAATTATATGACATTACAAAATATATTTTACACATAACTGTTCTTATAAATGTTTTGTTCTGTACTAATGTACAATTTATACTCTTCATGTACAAAGGAGTTGAATAACAGAATCATCTAAAAGTTTAAAGCTAAACCATATGATTTTCTTGTGTGTGTCTTTCTGGATTAGGGTCATATGCTATTTGTGTTTCATTTCTTCTGAAAGCATACCCTACTGACCAATTCCTAAAAGTATAAATTTTCTTTTATCTTGTACTTGTGGATTGGTTGGGTGCAAGAAGGTAACTTACATTTTTGCATCCTCATAAATCCCTCTGACTTGGATATCTGCCTCCCATTTGGATTTCATTTAGCCATATTTTACCTAATGAGGTTTTAGCATCTTAAAAGAAACAACTTTGATTTGTAGATTTTGTCATAAAAAAGTGTGGATTTTATATTAGTGTTCTTTCTCCAGCTGATGCCTCCAGTGTAAATAGCAAGTCAGTGATAGAACTAAGGGCAGCTGGTGAGAAAGAGAGAGAGAGAGAGAGAGAGAGAGAGAGAGAGTGTGTGTGTGTGTGTGTGTGTGTGTGTGTTATATGTGACACAGCCGGAGTTAATGACATAGGTATGTGCTGGTTTAAAGTAAAAAATGCTAGACTTTATTATTCATAAAGAAACTTTCTTAGTAGATATGCTTACCATTGTAATCACAGAAAGACTAATATGAAGTAAAACAAAATAATCTTGAAGTTTTGATTTTAAAATTGGACATTTGAAAAACCCTGAAATTCATTCAATTTTCATTTTACTTTTCCTAAAATCAGTTATAAGTTTAAAATATATATTATAGGAGAACTCATTTTATAACTTCGTAACAACAGGTTAGCTGAAGAAAAATCTGTCAGGTTTGGCAATGGTTCAGAAAATATGTGAACCTGTCACTGTAAGCAGTCTCAAAGGGCGAAATGCTTTACAGGAGCTAATTAACCTTAGAAAATAATTACACAAATATGCAAATGTTGTTTAGATAATTCCATGTGTTATCAGCTCAGGTATTCCATCATAAATGCAGACCTTGCAATGCCTAGGTAGTAGAATCTGGCATAGTTGATAAGGCTTTGGTTACTGTATCACTTCTGTTTGGCATTTAACAATTAATGATGCCAAGAGTACATCAGGAAATTCAGCCTGTACTCTGAATACTACTGAGCTCCACAGTGTAAATATTCTATGCATTCTGCCACTAGCAAGTTCTAATTAATCGATTTACTTTTGTCTTCATGCACTTTGTATATTTGCATATTTTAAAATCATCCAGCTTGAAGTTACTCAATACAAGATGCACTCTGATGTGAAATTCATGGAGAAACCTGTAAAGTAGATTTAGTATGTTTGCATTTCTGTAATTGAGGCATATTATAAAGTCTTTCCTCTTGAAATCTGTTTAGTTTCAAAAGACACTGCTGGTAGTATACACTCTGTGGATTCTGGTTTATAAATATATAATGATTGTGGACACAGTGTGGGCTGTGGGTTGGAATGACACAGATGCGCCTTGGAACAGCACCATCTCATTTATAAAATGGGGTTTTAGTAATGTAATATGTCAGAAATATATATTAAAAACTACTCTAAGTTAATTAATTCCTGTGCTACCATTATTGGGCTTAACTGTTGCAGGAAGCAGCAAATATTTGGCAGAATTTGTTGCATCTTATAATGATGAGGATCTGGCTTTCCTAAACACTTGAATAGAAAAAAGCCATACATTTGTGAAAGCCTTGGGAAATAGTCACATAAGAAAGCCAGGTTTTTTATAGCTAAGGTTTATCTCCTTTATCACCTGTTTTTAAAAATAATACTTTAAGTTAAACTATTTCTTAATTATAGTCCTTCAAATACGGAATTCATGTAGCATCATTAACTTTCTTTTGACGATTCAGGATCACGATTGTTCCTGTCAGTTATTGTGCTTTAAATGCAGCACGGCCCTTAAGTTGCTCAGTGACAATGCCAGTAGTCCCAGACTCCTTGCGCTATATGTGCTCTTCCAGTTTTTGTGGATTTTCTGTTTTTTCAGCTATCACTTTTTACTCTTACACCTGTTTGAAACAACCCCTTTGATTTGCTACTTGTAAACATGCAGTGGGTTCGGCACAGATGTTAGAATTTGTTAGATATGAAGATGTAAAGATCCCACTCAGATGCTGATTCCCTCTTAGAAGCCAGCAGTAGTTATGCAGTAGGATTTCTGATTTTTTGGCTGTTGTTTTCTTATTTTATTATAAAGAGCATTCACTTTGTACTAATTTTGGAAAGTTCAGAAAGATCTAAAGGAACTAAAAATAGAAAATATTCATAATTCCACCATCCATAAGCAGCTGCTTTTAATATTTTTATTTGATTCTTCCTAGTCTTTTTCAAGCCTTTTTTCGTAGTGAAAATTATACCACCTATAAAATTAGATGAACTGCATGTATTACTTCATAAACTCACTGAATACTATAGCTACTTAGACAGATAAACTGTAATTTACTTAAATATTTATTTTTGCATTATTGGACATTTAGGCGTTATCCAGTTATTTGCTTCTATAAATGAGACAGTGATAAACGCCTCTGAACATCAGTCATTTGCCACTTTCCAGATTATTAGAAGCTAGATTCCTGAAATGGAGTTTGAATATTCCTTTGTCTTGGTTTTTGCAATGCATCTCATGGTACTTTGTCAACAGTGTCATTGCCAATAGTACTAGCATTGTTAGTCATTTATTAAATGCCTATAGCATGCCTTCTGTTTATAGCTTGAATCCAAAAGAAAATCTACCTTCAAATTGCTTATATTCTAGAAGGAAGAAGTGACATGGCAGATTAGATAAATAGCAGGATAGAGAAGAACCAATGAAATAGTACAGGATTCCATTTAAGCTACCATGGCTAATAGTAGAACTGACATGTAAACTTGAGCCAACAATATTTTACAGTAGTTTTAAACATAGTCAGGATAATAATACATGTAAATAGATTAAATACTTTCCATATATTGCTTGTAAGATGCTGTGGGTCAAAGGTTAGCAAAACTCTTTCCCCTTCTGTATGAGAATCTGACCTTCAGTTAACTTTCTAGCTCTATGTCCCTGGAAGCCTGATAAGGTGGTGTCTTAAGTTAGGTTTCCCAGGTAACAGATTCTGAAGTTGCATGTAAGAAGTTTGTTGGGGAATTCTCTTGGGATCAGCACCTGTAGGAGAGCAAAACAATAGATTTTGGTCCAAGGAGTTGAACTTCAGTATAGTCACAACAAAGGCCTCATCTAACTCCTTGGTGATCTCTGGATCTGGGATGGCTTTTCAGAGATGTCCTGCCTTGAGGCAGGCGATAGGTCCTTTATAGATCCACGTCATCTCAACCAGACATTGGATGTAAATTGCCTCAGAGGTGGGATTGTAACTTTAGTCAAGATAGCTTTATTTGGCTGAGGGCAATTCCTAGAGAGTACCTCAGTTAAAGCTATCAGCTACCAACTGTGCCACTTGCACGCTCAGGAAATGAGTGCCTCTAACTAAAGGAGGCTCTGGGAAACATACCATGGCATCCACTCTAAGTGGTTGGTTGCTGGGCAACACTGCCTATGGTAGAAAATGACCCCAGGTTGGTAAACTGCATCTGGATTAGAAGGAATTATAATGGACTATAAATATCGTAATTTTGATCTTCCCTGAGGGTAGTAACTCTTGTAATTGGGCAAGTCCCTTGCAGGCAAGGACCCTGGAAGCCATGCCTATGGAGTTGTTGCAAGAGGTATTGGCTTCTGTAGGTTATAAGACTTTTAAGGCAGGATAACTCCTGTATCTGCCCAAGGTGAGTCCGATTCCCTCACTCCTGAGCTAACACCCCATGGGCCAAAGAGAGTAACTCCCACAAGGTTCTGTGTTGTGTCTGCTACAGGAACTGCTGTGAGGCTTCCATTAAAAGGAATGCCTGCTGCTGCCCTGATGGCAAACTGTGATTCCTACCCTGGATCTTTTTGGGTCAATGTGTGTCAAGTGTGGCCTAGAATAATCTTGTATAATGGTTTAGTTGTGCCTATGGATAACCCCCTAAGTAGGTGTTAAAGACATTTTTTTTCAATTGAGTCTGGCTTTTTAGAACATTAGGTTTTAAAATCTAAAACTAAAGAATAATTTGATGACCTTACAGTCAGGCTGAAAATATTTAAGTACTTGGGGCACATGGATACTTGAGATTTCTTTTTCCTGCTGCTCATAGACCATTTTAACAGATATCGCCATAGACTGTGGAAGAAAAGACTCAGCTATAATACTAATCTCTGAAAACACTAGTCTTTATATGTGAATAGGGGAAAGAACTGTTAGTTCTTAGCTCTCCTTTAGTCATAGATGGGACATTTGGGCCTGGTTGGCAGTTTCCCTTATATATCAAAGTTTTGCTGATTTTTCCTCTGAAATTACTTACTCCATCCCTTCCTTTCCATTCACTCTGCCATCACCCGAAGTAGTGGGAGAGTCTGTTACTGCTGAACTGCTCCCTTGGAAGTGTTCTCACCTTTAGGTTTTGCTTAGTCTGAGCTGCATTACCCATGAGATCCCAGACTGGATTTCATGATAGCAGTTTTGTCTAGGATTTTCAGTTATTCATGTGTAATCCAGATTTTCCCTGGAGCATGAATAAGATCCCTGGAAATAGTAGGAAGTAGAAGGAAGGCTGGAAAGATGGGTTTAGAGATGTTGGCTAAAGAGTTCCAGTTATTTATTTTGTAGGCAGTGGCAACCATTTCAGTAAATGATCTTTCAGGCAGGAGAGTGAGTTGATCAGAGCCAGGCTTCAGCAAGATTAAGGTGGCAACAAAGTAAAGGGAGAGACTAAAAGAAATGAGACTAGTTAAGAATCCATTGTAGGAGGACTCAAAATGAGGTGGGAATGAGAGGGATGGGACAGAAAGGCTCTCAACAGTATAAAGGAAGAATTAGTGACTGTGAGAAGAAAGCAGGCAGGACTTCGCTGAGGTCAGGTAGTGTGAATTTATAACAGACCCATTGGACTTGGTGTCAGGACAGTCCATCAGGAATAGAGAAAGTAATACTCCTCACACACTAATGCCTCTCCTCTCTTTATGTGTTAACACCCTTATGAAATTGCAAACACATTGAAGGCCAGGATCATGGCTTAGCTCTTATCATCCTTACATTTCCACTTCCAGCGCAGAGCCTAGGGGGCCAGAATAATCTAATCTCCTATGTGTTTTTATTCTGTCCATATATAGAAGAATATTTAGGACCATCACAGATATTTCACATTGTTAGTTCTGCCAACTATCAGCAGATAGAAGCTCTGTTATCTCTATTCCTGTTTTGTTTTTACATTTCATTGTGAGATATAACTAGGGAGACCAGGTGTCTGGGTTTTCTCTAGACAGTCCCAGTTTAGACCTGTTCTCCGAGCACAATTACTAACATTACCTTTCTTCACTCTCAAAGGTTTGTAGAATAAATTCTATGGTCCCTTTATATATATGTACAGAAAAGTACTAAGTATGTATTAGTCAGTTTAACTATAGCTATAAAGAACACACTTGTGGGGCTTCCCTGGTGGCGCAGTGGTTGAGAGTCCGCCTGCCGATGCAGGGGGCACGGGTTCATGCCCCGGTCCGGGAAGATCCCACATGTCACAGAGTGGCTGGGCCTGTGAGCCAGGGCCGCTGAGCCTGCGCGTCCGGAGCCTGTGCTCCGCAACGGAAGAGGCCACAGCGGTGAGAGGCCCGTGTACCGCAAAACAAACAAACAAAAAAAGAACACACTTGTGTAACTGCTACCCCAGTCAAGAAATGAAACATTGCCAGCCACTAGAAGTCTATTT
Source organism: Phocoena phocoena (assembly GCF_963924675.1). Lineage (NCBI taxonomy): Eukaryota > Metazoa > Chordata > Mammalia > Artiodactyla > Phocoenidae > Phocoena > Phocoena phocoena. The sequence goes on along the minus strand of NC_089221.1, from coordinate 75,967,635 downwards.
CCCAATCACAACTCTATCTCTCTTCCTTAGAGTTAACCACTATCCTGCTTTTGATGATAACTATTTTCCTACTTTTTATACCAATGAAAGCTAAATTACTAAAGCCAAAAATGCCTACAAAGATTTCCTTCCAATTATGATTCTTCTATTTATTTTACATACTTTAGGTGTGGGTAATTTCGTATTTGTGTTACTAATAGATATCTTTGAAAGTATATTTGTATTTTAGTATAGGACTACAAGGTTGTAAGTAATCATTTCTGAAGATACATGTTGTGTTTTTGTTATTTATTTATTACCCTGTGATTTAATGAAGAAGACACAGCTCTTGGCCTCAGGAATTTGATTAACAAGCAATTACAATACAAACTATTCAGTGCAATAATGGGAACATGTACAAGATGTGGCTGTAGGACATTACCTAGCCTTGGGGATGAGAGGGAAAACTTTCACTAGAAGGTGATGTTTTATTTGAGTTCTGAAGACAAGTAGGAATTATGCAGGTAAAGGTGGTGGGTGAATTAAAGGCAGAACACTTGGGTCACTTTCCAAACAACAATAACAAAAAACAGCCCAGAAATAAGAAAAGTATGGCACAGTTAGGTTTCTATAAGTTGTTCCCTGCAGTTGGAACACAGAGAGTGTTCTGTGTGGTCTCTCATGGTTGGAGAAGTATATCTTTTGGGTCATCGTATTTTGCACATACATTTCGAGGCAGAAGCCAGATCATGTAAGGCCTTAGTGTCATTCTGAGTTTGAACTTGGTCCTGAGGGCAATAAAAACACTTCAAAGAGTTCTAAGCAGTGAGTGAGCAACATGGCGACATGACCATATTTGCATTTTTGAAAGGTTATTCTTACTACAGAATTAGAGAGAGTATTTAAATGGGCAATCCTAGAGGCAGGGAAACTTGGACTGTAGACTGTTGCAGTCATCCACTTGTGAAAGGATGGGCTTGAGCTAAGCCAGAGGAAATGAGAAGGGAGAGAAGTAGATGGCTTTAAGAGACAGTTGGGGACAGAATCAACAGGTTTTTAATGATTGATTTTATGTGGAGTTTGAGGGAGAGGGAAATAAAAGATGATGCTCAGATTTCAGCAGGAGGTGGGGAGCAAAGACAGTGACACAGGTTTGGAGAGGAAATTATTAGCAAGGTGTTGAATTGGTTGAGTTTGAAGTATCTGTGGGGCTTTCAAAAGGAAATGACCTTGGGTCTGGAGCTCTGGAGAGAAATTCTGGGTGGAGATAGTCATTAGGGAACAACAGCTTTTAGGTGGTAAGTGAAGCCATTCATATGGACCCTAATATGATATTTAAAAATTTCTGAAATGGAAAATGTGAATAAATTGTGTTCATTGTCTAGTACCATGACATTCTTAGGGAATTAGTCTTTTGGTGTTAAAGCTTCCAAAAAATATTCACACAAAACGTTTTCACGATCTGTTTTAGTTTTTATCAGTTTGGGTTTTTTTAGCTCTTTGGTGGTTTGTTTTTTCTTTTTCTTCCTTTTTCACATTATCCGAGTTTTAATCACAAAATGTGCCTACTATAGCAATAAACACAATAAAATGAAGTTATTATAGAACTTTTGGAACTAAAGCAACATTCATACATTTATTAGGGATTAGCAAATTAGGAAGTATAAAAGGTCCAGGTTTATATTTCTTCCAGTTCTAGAAATAAAATATGTATGGAAAATTCTTTTAGGAAAAAGGTGTATTTTTAAAATAATATAAATTGAAAATATTTGTTGTTAATTTTCTGCTTATTTTTAGTTTACAGAAGTACTTAAAACTTTATAAATCAAATAATTTATCTGTATGTATACTATAAGTATTTTCAGGTATACATATAGAAATGTATCTGATTTTTCTTAGTGTTACACTGTTTTATCATAAGACCACTATAACTTTCTGCTATGCAATTCTAATGTACTTAGATATATTTTAATATCTCAGATATGCCCAGAATGAGCAATTTCCCCTCAAAAATGTACTTTTTTAAAATACTTTCTTTCAGAATATTATAGTAGCACTTAAGTTTAGCAGTAATTTACTAATGGTTTAATACTAATTTATTCCCTAATTTGGATCTTCAATGTAGTTTTTTTGTATTGTTATTATTTGGAATAAGCTATAACCATCTTATTTCTTATGCTATATAAGCAAGCATATAATTTAATTTTTGATTACTATGATAATAATTAGATACAGTATGATATATATTATATTTGTTTTACTTATAGGAAAATGGTTCTCCTGAAGAACATGCAGTCTATGTGTGGGACCATTTCATAGCCCAATCTGCAGCTGAGAATGTATTTTTTGTTGCTCATAGCTATGGAGGACTTGCTTTTGTTGAACTGGTAAGTGCATATTTAACTCTTGCTAATTTCCAAACTCCTTACAGATTTATCCCCTCCACTCCCTTTTTCTTGGTGTCATTACTTTAAATTATTTTATAAAGGATGAAAATTATGTATTTTGAGTAAATAATTTTATGATGTTTAAAAAGAGTATATTTCTTTATTGTGGTAGAACTTTTCAGTGCTAACCAGAAAGCTTTTTGCCTGTTCCTTATTTACGTATTACTTTTTTTTTTAACATCTTTATTGGAGTATAATTGCTTTACAATGGTGTATTAGTTTCTGCTGTATAACAAAGTGAATCAGCTATATGTATATATATATATATATATATATATATATATATATACATATATCCCCATATCTCCTCCCTCTTGCATCTCCCTCCCACCCTCCCTATCCCACCCCTCCAGGTGGTCAAAAAGCACCAAGCTGATCTCCCTGTGCTTTGTGGCTGCTTCCCACTATACATATTACTTTTTAACTTCTACATTATAGCCCCACTTTCCATACATTTTATATTTGTGATTCTTGTTTTAGTGGGTACATCGCTGAAGCATTATTATCTGTAAAGTGTTTAAAATTTCAGTAGACCCTTTAACTGACAAAACTGCTATCTCTTCAAGTTAGTACTTGATCAGAATCCATATAATTAGTATTAAAACTATTAGAAAGCTCCCATTAATCTAAGTGGAACTCAATGCTTGGTCTTAAAAATCTTTGCATTTCAAAATAATCTGATTCCTAGGGTGAAGATTATGTGTACATAGTGGAAAAATTATCAAGATTTCTAAATTTGGTCAGTATTATATGCAGTATTGCAGTTAGTATACTTTGTGCTGGTATGAATGATTAATGATATATAATCAGTCCTAAAAATGTGCTCCATGTCCATTACCCTTATGTCACAGGAAGGTACCAGTGCTCTAATAAAATGGTTAATTTGATAAAAGTGCATTTGATAATTTTAAATCCAAATGGCCTAAAGTGGACATTAAAAGCCGGCGTAGCATTGGTTGTTTAATTTTTATGTTTCTAAACTTTGCTATGTATTTCTCTTCATCATAGAAATTAAATATATTTCCATGGTCTTTTCAACTTTCCCACACCTTATTGCTTACCCACATGATTTAGGTATAAAACTAGCGGTGACACCGGAGAACACTTTAGCTGACCTAAATTTACAAATACTGTGCTCTCTTAAGATCAGTAAATAAATCATTTATTTCTTAAATTGATTTCACTTTTTTTGAAATTATATTCAAGTACTTTTAACTGCTGAATTTATTTATTTTAATACATAATGGGTATCTTAAGATAGCTCTCTAACATACAAGTATGACGTCCTTTTTAAAATGTGAATGTTGCTTTTCAAATAGTTCTTTTAACCATACAGATATAGATATATACAAACACACACGTATATAGCTGATATATATGTACCTTATGTTTTCTTTCTGTAAGCCATTAAATTACATAAAACATGAAATTTCATGACTTACGGAATAACTTAAAATATGTCTGAAGGCCTGTAAGACTTCAAATTTCAGATTTCTGTAAAACATAAATTTCCATATTTTTACCTTAAGGCAGTTAACGAAAACCTTTTGTACATCAAATTTGGAATTTAAGTGAATTTTGGACAGTTTTAGAGATGAATTTAAGATGCCGGAGTAACAGATGACCAGTGTGTCAGTCTTATTTTGCCTGTCCTTCTTGTCACACACTGGTGGATATTTCTGCACTTTTGTTCCACTTTAATATAAAGCACACAGATGTTTCAGAACAAGACTTGACTTCTGACCTTGAGGCTATTAGGGTCAGGGTCCTCAGGGCCTGTGAAATTATCACAAGCTGAGCTAAAGTTTTTCTCCATCACAGGAAGTAACCAGTAAGTAAGAAGTTAAAAAGGAGCTTTGTCAGAGAGACAAGATGGTCTCAGTAAGGGTCAGCTTCTGTAGTCTGCTATCTCTGCAGGAGGTGCATGCATGGGAGGAGGAATATAATATAACCACTGGCACATCACATATCTGACAGGCAACACCAGGACTGAGAAGTCTATTTAACGTAATATACCTTGTTTAGGTTTTAAAATATTAATGGCGATTATCTCAACTTCATATATTTGCTACTTTTTGTCAAGTAACTTTGATAGGGGTATGTAAAGAAGGTGTATAGATGGTGGAAGCTAAAGAAAAAGTAGTTTATGACCTATTGAAAAAAATTTCTCTAAATAAATAACATTGTACACTAAGTTTTACATAAATTTTTGACAATGCTTGATTAATATATTTAAGACCATAGTGTTTCTACTTAGTTTCAAGGATTTTTGAAAGATAGCATTGATAAACAACAAAAAAAATTGAAATATGTTTAAACCTTTTGTTTTTGCCTAAAACTGAATAATATTCTTTCCTATTCTCCCCCTTATTCTTAGAGGAAAACTCATGGTGTTTAAAATGTTGACAAATATTCTCTCAGGATTTCTCAACATATGTGTATTATATGAAATTGTTTTACATGGATTAAAATATTTAATATTAACTTTACAAGGAAGTGAGTTGTGGACATCTTAAATTACGGTTTAGTTTTTTATCTCAATAGTACATTATGCACATCAGACATGAAATCTTTTGGTTTTCAGTAAAGTTTAACTTTTTAAAAATTATCATAAAATTTTACTCCTGATTCAAGACTCTACACACACAAACACACACACACACACACACCCCTTATAGATGGAACAGCGCTAGTTTGTAGCATTATGTTGGAATGCATGGAGATTGTTCTACCATCCTCATTCAAGTTCACATTCTTTTTTAGGTCATGAATTTTAAGAAAATTTATTTTAGATGTGAACTGTGTGACTAGTACAGTTTCAATATTACGTGTAATTACTTGTAGTGCTTATTGTTTAAAAACAGGTACCAGTCAGGACCCATGCTAAAATGTATCTTGCCATTTATTAAGTTAAAATTACGTATAATTGGAGTTTAAAATTAAGGTACTACTAATAGAAATCTGAAAAATTACTTTTAAATTTAGAGCACAAAATAGTTGTAGAGCTTTTGTATTTTGCTAATTGTTGTTTTTGAAAACTGAGAACATAATTTATTATTATATCCTATTTTGAAGTGCTAAAATTTGCCTGAAGAATACAAGAGGTAGTTAAGAGATTTATTTTCAAAACCAGTGTTCAGTTATGGTAGTAAATATTGGAATTTGATCAGGCCTAACCTCATAAAACAGTATACAGTTGACTATAATAATGAGAAAAGTCATACTAAAAATATGCTTTTCACTGCTTTCATTCCCATTATATGGTAACAACTCAAGTTTCTAATTCTCTAAACTTTCTGTAATCCTAGTAAAAATAGATGTTGTTAAGACAGCTCTGGTAACAATCCTAGCATTCAGCCTTTAAAGCAAAAGGGAAGAACTATTTATTTTATGAATTGATAATGAATTTTAAAAGTAACATACCTACTCTATGCTATCTCTCCTGTGTATTTAAAAATAATGCCAATATATAATGCTACCATTATTAAAACATCATTTTCGAAGCTTTAAATTTCTAAGAAATTCTATTTTATATGTGGTAGATAGAATTAGTAGTCATAATCAACAGTCATTTACCAAATTCATTTAGAAAAACATCTACAACTAATGCAGCTTGCTTTTGCCTTATATTAGTGGTTAAAAATTTAAACTCATTTCTTAGAAATTAGCTGTCAAAAATCAATGCAGTTTTTAAGCTTTTTCATAGTCTCTTTCACCAGCCATTTTATGAAGTGATTCCATTGCTTCCATACTTGGTCATTTCAGAGTGCTTTGCTCTTGTCATTGTAGATGATGGTTAGTTTGACAAAATCAAGCAAGCTTAAAATTTTCTTTTATTTGCAAATGAGTTAGCTTCCTTGTCAATGCCCAGTTTCCAATCTTAACTCACCTTACCTTCCCTGTTTGCAGTGCTCTGTACATCAATTTGCATTCAGATTTCTTTCCTTAGTCAAAGTGAGATTGTTGATATTTCTTTTAGAACACATTAGACAATTTTAGCAAATATATTTCATTAGCGTATTGAATCATCTCAGCTGATATAAAATTAGTATTTTTCATATTACTTTTATTTTCTTTTCCATGTTATTAGTGGTATGTTCTCAGCCACCATTAAAAACATCTCTTAGAAATGTGTGAAAACTGCACCTTTTGAAAGTGTATCTCTACCCACTTTTGATTTTGGTTTCTCCATGCTTGTCAGCACTTGATTGGCACCTCACTTGCATGTGAATTAAGGAATGAAGGGAACTCTATTTTCCTGCCATTGTTCCATGCTGGGCTCTCTAGCCTCCAGGCAGCCTAAGCTGACCTTCAGTAGCTGATAGAGGACTATTTTTTGGACTTAGCTGTGTGAGGACACTCAACCTCAGTCTACTCTAAATTGATCTTTTAAAATTGCCTAGAGCATGATTTGGGTTTACCCTGAAAAGAAAATGGAATGGGACTAAAAGAATTAGTTTTTACCTTTAGTGACATGAGTTAACTATGATCTTAAAGAAACATCATTTACATTTTGTCTACAAAGAACAAAACAAATTGGATAGTAGCATATCCACTTAATGTGATCAATGCTAAAAAATGGGCTGCTGGCATATACACAATGGAATATTACTCAGCCTTAAAAAGAAATGAAATTGAGCTATTTGTAATGAGATGGATAGACCTAGAGTCTGTCATACAGAGTGAAGTAAGTCAGAAAGAAAAAGACAAGTACCGTATGCTAACACATATATATGGAATTTAAGGGAAAAAAATGTCATGAAGAACCTAGGGGTAAGATAGGAATAAAGACGCAGACCTACTGGAGAACGGACTTGAGGATATGGGGAGGGGGAAGGGTGAGTTTTGACAGGGCGAGAGAGAGTCATGGACATATACACACTAACAAACGTAGTAAGGTAGATAGCTGGGGGGAAGCAGCCGCAAGGCACAGGGATATTAGCTCGGTGCTTTGTGACAGCCTGGAAGTGTGGGATGGGGAGAGTGGGAGGGAGGGAGACGCAAGAGGGAAGACATATGGGAACATATGTATATGTATAGCTGATTCACTTTGTTGTAAAGCAGAAACTAACACACCATTGTAAAGCAATTATACCCCAATAAAGATGTTTAAAAAAAAAAAAAAAATGGGCTGCTGGGAATGAAGAATTGAGGAGAGGTAGAATAAGGGCAGATAAACAAAGAAAAATTGATCCATTAGAGTATCAAAACAATTCAGGCCAAAAACACTTCTTACAAACCTACTTTAAAATATAAGTAATTCAGTAAAAATAAGTCACCATTTGTAATATAACTTGAATTTCTGAGTTGGCTGCCTACATGATACAAATAGCATGTTAATGCATGGGATGGTTACAACTTGTATGGAACGCTATCTTAATTCTCTAGTTGTTGTTGTGTTTTTTTGTTTGTTTGTTTGTTTGCGTTACGCGGGCCTCTCACTGCTGTGGCCTCTCCCGCTGCGGAGCACAGGCTCCGGACGCGCAGGCCCAGCGGCCATGGCTCACGGGCCCAGCCGCTCCGCGTCATGTGGGATCTTCCCAGACTGGGGCACGAACCCGTGTCCCCTTCATTGGCAGGCAGACTCTCAACCACTGCGCCACCAGGGAAGCCCTCTAGTTGTTTTATATGAAAACAATATAGTTTCTCTACTTTGTATGCTCCTTAGAGAGAAACCAGAGATTATATTATTTTTGCCTCCTATATTCAATTTTGTTTAATTTTTTGCATATACTATAGATACTGTCTTTTGATTGATTGGCGATAACAGTAATTTTAGGAGTTAGTTGCAAGAGTCCAAGTAAGATCCAATAAAAGGCTTTACCAACGTAGAAGTGGTGGGAATGGTAAAGAAGCACACATTAGACATTAGACATTATTTTCCTGCCATTGTTCCATGCTGGGCTCTCTAGCCTCCAGGCAGCAAATTCTACATGGCTTAGTGACATTGGATCTGGAAAGCTGAACAAAGAGGAAGAGGGTGTAATATCTTTCCCTGTACACACCTACAGAAGCATGTCGAAGTGGATATGAAGGGTATCCAAGCACAACAGATAACAAGTAATGAACAATGATTATGCAGATATGTAGATATTGGGGAAAATGCATATACTGGATATTTAATAATTGTGGTCAATAGAATAAATGAGATATCAAATCAGAGTTTTTTAATATACACTTATTTATTTATTTATTTATTGTTGGCTGCATTGGGTCTTCGTTGCTGCGCTCAGCTTTCTCTAGTTGCAGTGAGCGGGGACTACTTTGTTATGGTGTGCGGGCTTCTCATTGTGGTGGCTTCTCCTTGCGTAGCACGGGCTCTAGGTGCACGGGCTTCAATAGTTGTGGCATGCGGGCTCAGTAGTTGTGGCTCGTGGGCTCTAGAGCACAGCCTCAGTAGTTGTGGTGTATGGGCTTAGCTGCTCCACGGCATGTGAGATCTTCCCGGACCAGGGATCGAACCCGTGTCCCCTGCATTGGCAGGCGGATTCTTAACCACTGCGCCACCAGGGAAGCACTCAAATCAGAGTTTTAAAAGGAAAGAGTTACATATACAGATATGATTTTTAAGCTTCACAATTTACCTATGTATTGAGGTTTGATTTTTTTTAACTTTTACTCAAATGATTTTTAATATGTATTAGGAAATCTCACTGTTTAAAAGAATGATTCAGTTTATTAGTTTTTATGTTAACTCCTCTCCTTTTGTCCCATATCTAACCAACCAATGTATTTTGTCAGGTTTTTTTTTTCTCTGAAATATTGATCATGTCTTTTCCTCTCTGTGCCCACTGTTAATTTCATCATTTCACAACAGTATCACTGAACTCTTATACCCATTTTCTTACTGGCTCTCTTTTCTCTCCACTCCATCCTGTATACCACACCATGATTGGTACTATTTAAACCCCCTTTTTACTATGCCATTCCAGAATCATACTGGCTCCCTATTGTCTCTTGCATCATCTCTCCTCTCTGTTACTTTAAGACTTTCTGTATAATCTGATTACCTCTTTCCAACTATATTTTTCCCAATAGAAACTTTCAGTTCTAGTCTAATTTCCTTACTGCCATTGTTCCATCTCACTGTACCTCTACCCCCGGCCTCCAAGCCCAGTGTAGTAGGAGAACATGAAACTTGGAAGAAGATGACCTGGGTTTGAATATTAGTTCTAATTTGTACAGATTATAAGTTCGGTCACATTCCTTATGTGTGTCCTCCTCTGTAAGTACCCACTTTATATAAGTAGAGTTTGAGGGTTAACTTATAAAATTCCTGGTTATTAGGAATTAAATCATTGTTTGTTGAACATGAGTCTAAATGCCCACAATGTATGCTTATTCTCATTTTTGCTAATGCCGTTTCTCCCAAGTGAAAGAATTTTCCTTCTTACTAGATTTTTCATAAAGTATTCTCAATTAACTCCCCCTTTTTTCTATAGTATTTATATGTTTCACAATTTAAAACTTTACTAATCAGTTTTGTTTTTAAATTATCTTTGATCTCTAAATCTTGCTCAAATCATCTGGAAAAAACTTGAGAATAAAGAGTCTAACATACCTTTTATTCCCCCCATCACACATTTGGGAACAATATATGTTACAACAACATGAGCATTCTTAAATTATCTGTACAGTTAATTGACTATTTTATAGAGTTTAAGCCTTAACAGTAACTCTTTTACTAATTAAACTTATTCATTCATCCTATCCTCCATTTGAATATCAGTTAATTTGGGAATTCTGTCTAATCAGTTCTTTCACATTAGATAGTATTACCCATTTTGTTCCTGGTTTTAGTTTCTTATAATCTCCTCTCTGCTGGTGTACCCAACCCACAGCCTGACCAAGAAGGTTGCTTCCCTATGACTCATTCTTCAAAGTATAGTCTTATCAATCAAAGAGGAAAGTTATTAAACTAAGTTATAATGCCTTCTCATAATACTATAAGGCAGTATATGAAATAAGTCTGGGACACTCTCCACTTTATCCTCAGTCATGAATTTAACATGACTTTTTATTTAATGATTAGCTTACTTTTGCTTGTTTCCATTTTTTAACTTTAAAAAAATTTTTGAGCTACAATCTCATATCTTTATGAGATATCATTGAGATTTATTGAGCTTTATTGAGATATAATTCACATACCAAAAACTCCATTTTTTAAAGTGTACAATTCAATGGTTTTAAGTATATTCACAGAATTGTTCAACCATCACTACTATCTAATTTTTAGAACATTTTTGTCACCCCAAAAGAAACTCCATACCCATTAGCCATCACCCCCATACTTAAAATTCCACCAGCAATACAAGAGGGTTCTAATTTCTCTATACTCACCAACACTTGTTATTGTCTATCTTTTTTACTTTTGCTATACTAGTTGAGGTGAAATAGTATCTTGTGGCTTTTATTTTGCATTTCTCTATGACTAATGATTTTGAGCATCTTTTGATGTGCTGTTGGCCATTTGCATATTTTTTTGGAGAAATGTCAGTTAAAACCCTTAGTCCATCTTTAAATTATGTTATCATTTTGCTGTTGAATCGTAAGAGTTCTTTATATATTCTGAATACTTTATTTCAATGGATATCAGATACATGATTTGCAAATATTTTCTCCCATTCTGTGGGTTATATTTTCACTTTCTTGATGATGTCCTTTGAAGTACAGAAGTGTTTTATTCCGATGAAGTCCAGTTTATCTAGTTTTTGTCACTCGAGTTAATTTTTGTACATTGTATGAAGTAGAAGTCCAACATAGTTCTTTTAAATGTAGATATTCAGTTGTCTCAGCACCATTTGTCAGTAAGACTATTCTTTCCCATTCCATTTGTCTTAGCTCCCTTGACTATAAATATAAGGGTTGGTTTATGGACTCTTAATTCTATTCCATTGATCTATATGCCTATCTTAATACAATACCATGCTTGTCTTGATTACTGTAGCTTTGTAGCAAGTTTTGAAGTCAAGAAGTGTGCATTCTCCAGCTTCCTTCTTCTTAAAGACTGCTTTGGCTATTCTAGGTCCCTTGCATTTCCATTTATACTGTAGGATCAATTTGTCAATTTATGCAAAAAATGGGAGCTGGGATTTTGATTGGAATTAAATCTGTAGATCAATTTGGGGAATATTGCCATCTTAATAATAAGTCTTCCAATCCATGAATATGGGTTTTATTTCTATTTATTTATCTTCTTTCAAATTTTTTTTTATTTTCAGTATACAAGTCTTACACTTACTTAGTTAAATTTATTCCGTAGTATTTTATTCTTTTTGAGGCTCTTCTAAGTGAAATTATTTATTTTCAGATTGTTCATTGCTAGTGTATAGAAACACAATTGAGGGACTTCCCTGGCAGTCCAGTGGGTAAGACTCTGCGCTTCCACTGCAGGGGGCACGGGTTCAATCCCTGGTCGGAGAACTAAGATCCCGCATGCCACGCAGCCCCCCACCCCCCAAAAAAAAAAAACACAATTGATTTTTGTATCTTGATCTTGTATCCTGCAATCTTATTGAATTCATTTATTAGTTTAATAGTTTTTGTGTGTGTATGTATGAACTCCTTAGGGTTTTCTATGTTCAAGATCATATAATCTGTGAATAAAAATAGTTTTACTTCTTCCTTTCAAATCTGGATGTTTGTTTGTTTGTTTGTTTTTGCCTAATTGTCCTGTCCAGTATAGTGATAGATAGAAGTAGCTAGAGTGGACATCCTTTTGTCCCTGATCTTAAGGAGAAAACATTCACTTTTTTCATCATTAATTATGATGTTACTTGTAATTATTTCCATTCTTCATAGATCATTTCTACTTAGGATCTAATGTGCTCCTTAATGTTTTATTTCTCAGTCACACCAGGATCAGATTGTTCAGAAAGCTGAAATGGAGAAAGGTTTCACTAATCTTTTATAGAATCTTTCTGTAGAGTAATGGATACATACTACCCCATTGGAATTACCTTTGGAGGAGGTTTTTCAATATCCATGTAGATGGACTGCATCCAGATCTTACTGCAGCTGAGAGATTGAGCACTCTATCTCTCAATTCAACAAAAGACTGCCAGGAAATCACTGTCTGCTAAGATTAGCACAATAACATGTTGAGGAGAACCCATAGAAATTGATATATTAATTTGTTAGATGTAAATCTTTCTATAAGAAATATTTCTTTTTCCATTGGTTTTATAAAAGATCTTAATGAGAGATTTTGTATTTTACTGCAGATATGAGAACATGATTGACTATTGTAAGCCTTTTATAAGAGGGATTATAGAAAAACACATTTCATTTAATAATGGAGCTGTTTTTACTATTCTTATAGCCTTATGATGATCACTCAATGGAAGCACTCCCCCATATGAGATTCCCAACCACAGTGACCCCTGTGATTTGACACAGCAAATTGCAGAGAGCTCTTAGAAGACAAAAATTTTGTGATCAAAACCATTTGACACCTATCTTAGAAGTTAGACCTCAATTTTTATTCAATAATTTATTCAGATTAGCACAGGGGAGCCAAGTAGACTCAGACTTGAAGCATACTAGATTTATATTAAGGTAAAGCTCGAGAGGACAGAATGGAAGCCAGATCTGGACAAAGGTCTCATTACTAGAGTTCAGGATGGGTTCAAGAAGAGCTAATTCAGCTGGAGAGCTTGGATTTGGAGGGAATAGCAGGTGAACCATCACTAGGTAGGTATCTGTAGAGCATGGTGAACTCAGGTTTGAATCGGGAGGTATAATCTGGTTGCAGGGAACAGAAAATCAAGGTGCATTAGGTGATAACTAAGCAAACAAAATATAGTTAAGAGTTCTAAGAGTACCTCTTCTCCCGAGCCAAACTCCACCTCACTGACTTATAGGGAAGGAAGTAAAAAAAAAAAAACAAAAACAGGATTAAACACTGGGGAAAGGATGAACAAAGCAGGCAAGGTTTAAGGCTTCAACCATTGGCTGGGGATTTAGAAATGGGTCTTTTCTTGAGAAAGAAAGAGGTTCTAGTAGGCAGAAAAATCAGAAGGACTATAAAGTGATGAATCAAGGCAGAAGTTCAATTTATTTGACTTAAGTCAGAACGAGATAGAGTAAAATACTATATTCTAAGGTCATGTAGATACCTAGGGCTTATCCTTGGTACACTGGTTATCAGGTTTCTATGGCAATAAAAGAGATGGAGTAGGAAGACGTATCATTTTTCCTGCTCTTAGTCTGTGAGATGATCACACTATGGGTCTAAAGCTTTCTTTGGGCCCAGGGAAACAAAGGGATACTACTCTTCTAAGCTCCTGTGATCTTAACTTTTAGAGTTGGGGACTTTTAATGTGTGTGTGTGTGTGTGTGTGTGTGTGTGTGTGTGTGTGTGTATCATTTTTTTCTCACTTCCTATTTTTTGTTATAGGTTTTCCATACTTTTTCACTGAATGAATTTAGATCACAATAAAGCCACCTGGACCACATCAGTTTGACTTTATAGATATTATTTCTTGGAGTTAGGAATGAGTATTATGCCCTCAAAACAAGAAATGGTTGAGAACACTATTAAAGATATTTATTCAGTTGAACACCTCACTCTGTACAAGTACTGGGGAAACAAATTAAAACACATCCCTGGCTTCAAGGTTATATTCTAAGTAGGAAACACAATTAAACAAAGAAAGTAATATAGTAATTGTGAAGTGGGATTTTAGCCAAGAGGTTAACTTCCCCAGTGTAAAGATCTAAACAGTAAATTTGTCTTAGAGTTAAGTAATAGGAAGAATTATTTCTGTTGATAAAGTGATAATCTCTTTTGGTCAGAAAATAAAAGCTTTATCATGCATTTTTACCTTTGTCTCCTGTAAACCCAGAACTGTGGCTAATTTTCCATTTCATTAGTTACTCCAAGCCTCAATCTCTTATAAGAGTGTCTTAATTCATAGTTGTCTTTTGCTTTAAGTCACCTCAGAATCCTTTTCTTAATACGCAGAGGGTAGATAATAAATCCACTATTTTCTTTGGTTCTTACTATGCTGCCTAGCCCAGCTGGACCTGTAATAATACGCAGTAAATAATTTTGATCCTAGATTTATATATACATAAGTTGTCAGAAGCAGATCTCAGATGGTGCTGTATTGGGTCAGAATGAAGAAAGTAGCACCTAGGCATTTGTATACAGAGCCACACAATAGAGCAAAGTGAGGTGGATAAGAGAACAAAGCTGACCAACAAGGACATTTAGCACCAATGTGCTTTAGTGTGTAGGAGGTACAATTTGTGACCCTGAAGTTTTGGACACTTGGAAGGACCATTAATGAAAATTGATCAGTGAATGTAGAAAATTGACTAAGATATTAAAATCTCGAATCAAGGGAAGTAGCCAAACCTAACCCTAACCCAAAACTTAGTTTTCTGTGATTAAATTGAACAAGTTAAATTTCATACCCTCTATAAATTAGTTTGCCTATTTTATTAGTGTATTCAGATTTCTTCCTAGTTTTCCATACCTTATTTGAATTTTTCTCATAAATAAGTTTATTAAAGAACATTAGAATACAATAAAAAATTGTTATTTAATATTTCAGTGACAATTTTATAATTGAGTCAAATGATTAAAAAAGTCCTAACTTCTAACATACCTAGCTTATGTCTAAATATCCATAAATCTTGATATCTAACTTCTAACATCTATCTTCAGATTTCTTTACCACATTAATCAGACATCTGAATTAGAAGAAAAATTTGGGGTTTATCTTTCTAAAAAGAGGCACTGGGCAGAAAGATAGAGCACACTCAGCTTTCTCCTCCAGTAGAAATTTCCTATCTTGACTTCTCTCCAGTTATAAGGCGTCAGGGGATGCTTTATAATTATAAATGTTGAATTTCTAAATGTATCCAATAGCCTGTCTGCTAACAACAAAGAAACCTTAACTTTCTCTGTAAAGTGGTGTCCTATAAATTGTAATATAATATGAGATCCCTAGCCTATGTAATTGCCTTTGTAGTATTACTGCTCATTTTACCTCAGGAAAAAGATTCCTAGTTCCAGTACCATTAATAATGTAATAGTAGTTTCTACCACTGTTACAGGCTCAGCCTTACATTTTTCAGTTTTGTTTACTGTTACACATTTTTAGGGCGTCTATTGAAATATTAAATATATTTATATTTATGTCCCAACATTAAATATGTAGTAATATATTAGTTTTCTTTAGCATATTATAAACCTTAACATTTGATGACACTTGTATTTTCTCTAACATCTTACAATAGACTCTTAAGCAGAACAGATACCTTTATATCTGATTGCTGTGTTAGAGACCTGTCTTACTCTAATAGAACCCTGTTATTACTATTACCATAGAATCCATTTCATCTGTCAGACAGCCATAGGGGCCTAAGACATGGCGGGGTCAAGAACAGTTCTAAGCAATTCATAGCAGTGTCTTTGAAAATGAACGTTTTAAATGGAACTAGTATTTATGAGTGTCTTGCAAATCAGAAGGTAGTGACATCATCATCATATTCATCAGCAGCAACACTAATGCTTAAATTAAATGATACTTACTGTGTACCAGGCACTGTCCTAAGCATGTACTTTATATAACTATACTTTATCTCATTTAATCATCATAACTTTATAAGTACTGTTATCATCCCCATTTTACAGGTGAGAAACATATATATTTTCCCCCTTTAAAAGTGTGACCTCTCGCTTTGTCACAGTGAGTTTTTGTTTATTTCTCCTCTCATCAAGTACCTATGCAGAGTAAACGTTTTATTATACTAACTATGGTGACTCTTATCTCTAAAACAATCTCCTGGTCTTTCATGTATTTCAGGATTCAATTCTATATTTCTCTGTTGAATTACATGATTGTTTAGTTTTTATTCTCTAGCCTGTTTACTGCTTATTCTTTTTTGTACCTTCCAAGCAGACTTTCTATTTTAATCAGTTCTTAATTACCTAAACTAAGGAAGGGGAGAAAAGGTGTGGAAAATTTAAAATAACAGGAAATCCCCAAATCATTTTTATTTAAATTTTGATTATGTTTTGATGTGGTGTTCTGGAAATTCAGTTTAAGCAGAAAAATTGAAAACACTACGAAAATCTGGAAAACAGATGAGTTTCCTTGGCCAGGCCCCTGGTTGGCTCTTCTTTGCAACTCATTCCATGCTGGAAATAGACAGCTGTCTTCTAATACCAACTAAATAGAATTGACCTTTCAAGTCTTCCTGGAACAATCTCTGCTATCAGTGTTTGTTCCTTCATGTTGTCCACATCTATAAGTTACACCTGGAAGTGATAGCTACATAACATAACATCTACCAAGTACCAGACATTGTTTTAAGTTCTTTGTAAATATTAATTCATGTAATCCTTATGATGTAAGTATTATTATAATCCTCAGTTACATGTGAGGAAACGGAGGCAGCAAAATATTAAGTACTAAGATTACAAGCCACTAAGTGATGGAGCCAGAATTTAAACCTAGGCTTTCTGGCTCCAAAGCCATGCTCATAACCATTATGCATACTGCCATTCAGAAGAGAGTTTAGGGTACTACTAGATATGGTCATTAAACATTGTTTTAGCTAAGCATTGTACAACTTACGTTTAATTTTATTAAGTAGGTGTATTATTAGCCCTGTTTTACAGATGAAGGAGTCAGAAAGGTTGAGGAACTTGTGCCAAGTTGCACAACGAAGATGGGTCAGAATTGAAATTCATTCAGTTTGCAATAGACATCTAATCTCGGAATCAATGATTTTGCCCATGAAACACTCTTTCCTCTGATTGGTTTTGGGGAACTGCATGAAATATTTTTCTGATAAATTAGAATGTTTTAATTAATGAGGGAAGTTTTCATTTAAAGAAATTCTCTATTTATATTTTAAAGCACAAACCTCTTTGGTAAACTGAATATCTTACCTGACATACTTTTAAAATTGAGAATATACTTTTAAAAGCAAAAAACACACATATTGTGCAGATTTATATCAGGAAGGATAGAATTTCATTATTCAGTGGCTATCACAATGTCAACACATATCAAATACTAGGTGATAATACTCTAAAACTGTTTTTCTACAGTTGTTCCTACATATTGGAGAAAATATAACAATTGAAACATTGTAACAAAAAGTGAAACCATAGTTGCTTGGTCCTTTATATTTTACTTACTGTAAATTGGAGTTTACATTTTACTGTGAATATCAGACCACTCAAAATTCTTATATTTGAAATTAAAATTGGAAAAGGAAACATTTGAGTCCCTATAATTAACCTGCTACTTCATGCCTTTCTGATTTATTATAAGCATTTCATCTGATACCTAATACTTGAAAAGTTATGAGAGTTTTATATTGCTTTGATTTTATATCATGCTTTCTCCATGTAAATAGTAAAGTTTTTTTAAAGCTTTAGGTCTAAGTAAAGAGGATCAAACAAATGAATGATAGATTTAGTTATACTTTAGGGAAAAAAATCTTATTAAAGTAAACTGAAAATAAGCATTTTACCAGTGTAGAACGCACTAGAAATGTGAAAAAGAAAAAAGTGAGCTATGTTTATCCTGTATAGTCTCATATTTCCCTCCATTGGCTAAATAAACCAGTGTCTTAAGATATCTGTGTCCTTTTAACAGCTAAATAAACAGCTTTAAATAGTGAACTTTATATAATAGATGTCTGATTTTCATATTTTATGTAGTATTTTGCCAGGGAAAGTTCATATATCAATAGCTAAAAGAAAAATTGTATATTTTATTTTTAATATTAGAAATATTTGCTACATACCTGATAGAAAATACATCTGCAGCTAAAATTTTTAATTTAAAATTCCAAAGTAGAAGACAAACTAAGTATATTAGTAGATATTTACAGAATTTTTCTTATTTGCTTGGCAATATCTATATTATAGTTGCTGCCATTATAATTCCTATTTAAAATATAATTTTTAACTTCTTTTAAGTTATGAAAGACTTTTTTTAAAATGTGAAATTCATAAGAAGAAAGGTTTTAAAAAAAACAAAAAATGAGAACATTTAGGAAATAATTTTGCACTCAAGTAGTCCTTTGAAGACCTGATAATTGAGTGTTTTTGATGTAGCCTTATAAAGCATCTGACTTGCCTTCAAGACCATTTGACAGGGACAGAGCTTTGTGTACTAAGTAGCCCTTGAGCTTATTATGCATTCTAATCAGATTTTAGAGTGATTTTGGAGATACAGATACTAACTTCAAAAGACAAACCGCTCCTATATCAATAGGGTAGCCACCATGGAGAATAATTTCTGGTGACTGGGTGAGTTTTTAGTCTGAGAATGATGACTATAATTTTATATCTTGAATTATTTATCTTACAATATTTCATTTATTCCCTGTTCAAGAACAGTATTTGCTTTTTCTAGATTTTTATTTCCTGCTCATGAACGCAAACATACAAAAAAATTGACCTTCTGAAATGTCAGCAAAATTCAACTATGCCAGGAAATTTTAAGATACCAAAATTTTATTTGCACACTCTTAAAAGTAACGCTGAGTGTTTCTCCCATGATGTTTTCTTCCCCGTTGCTGCACTCCCAGAAGGAGTTTTTAACTCTTAAAAATAACCCATTTTAAGAATTCTCCTTAGCTCATGAAAACACATTTTAAGAATTCGCAGGAAGTGTGAGGTATTCATCAGTATATATTTACTGTCTGAAGCTGATATAGCTGTAAGGTTTTTCAGATCCAATTGATCTATTGCGCATGTTCCCTCCCTAGGTTGCAGGACGTGCTTCTATTTGCATAAGGCCCTGGGCAAGGTTCTTTCTTGCATTGATTGGCCTGTCCAAGGCAGCCTGATATGTTCTTGCATTGATCACTTTGTCTTTTCTTGTTACGCTGAGTTCATCTCAAACATTCTAGGGAGAAGGTAAAACTTTACTGCAGATGTCTCAATTTTATTCAGATGTTCCTTTGAGTATAGGGCCTTTTTGCAAGGATAAGTATCTCTTTTCTTTCTTTCCTAATTTGGATGTTTCTGCAGTTTGAGTGCACTGTAGACTAGATTATATTTGAAAAAGCTGCGTTAAAGAAAATTGCCAGAGTATATGCCACTTATCTTGTGCTATTTTTGTTTTTAAAACAGTGTATCTCACTTCCAGCTTAAAACCATTTTCTTTAAAGATGATCTCTTAAACCTAGACATAAACTAAAATTTACTGGTGTTTATGATAGGTTACCACTTATCTGTACTAGCTTTATAGATGCCTTAGTTTCAGTGGAAATGCATTGCTTTCTGTGTTTAAGAAAATAAGGAGTTTTATAAGTTTCACTACAAAACAGTGGTCCACAATGACTTGTCTGTTACTATTCATCATTATTAGTTATGTTAATCTGAATAGTATAAACTTGTCAAATGTGGAAATTATTAAGCAGCTACATAGGAAGTATGAGTGAAATATATTTCATTATATCATAACTTTCGTAGTAGTGTGTTATTTGGTAATAATGGAAACCTAAGTTTTAGGATTAAGTCTTCAACCAAATCTGTGAGAAATTGAGCAGTGAGTGTTTTGAAGTTTAACGCTTTTTATTGGCTGGTCCTTAAATCAACATTTATATTGTCTGCCAAAGAACATATTTGCCTGCACAGCTAATTATCAAGAAAATACCCATTACCCCCAACCTATTTACTACATCTTTCATGAGGAACTGGTGAGACAAACGTAGGCTTCTGTCAAGATGCAGGGCAATATCCTCCTCCCGACCAGCTTGCTATTTCATCAAAGCCTATGTGAATTTATAAGAAGGTTTACTTTTGGCAAAGATTTAGAAATGTGTCATGGCTGAATTTGATTATTGTGCTGTTGGTAATTACAATTCCTTAATGGTTTCAGAGAGCATATTTAGTAACAGTCACTACAAATCAGGACATTTTCGTATATGCTCTTTTATTTTCATTAAACAGGTCACTATTTCTGAATATTGTTAAAGTATAGAGATGAAATTGAACAGAAAAACATCACATCAGTTATTTCACTCAGTTGTATTGCTGTGGCATCACTCAGCATATCATAAGCCACAGAAACCTTTATCTGCTTTTAATAATTCTGTTTTGTAAAATTTGATAGTAAAATATTAGGAATCATATTTCTTTTGTTTGCTTCACAAATTCTGGAATTCATGCTTTAAAATTAAACCTGGAGCGAATTAAATGTGTATTATACAAGGGCAATAACTGCGTCAAGTTGTTAGACGATGTCATTTGCTCCTTTAAAGGTGTCCTCTAAAAGCTATAGCATTAATGAGGGATATACACGAGTTACATGAAATTTATTCAGCAAGTAGAAGTGTTGGTAGACAGACTTATTATTGATATAAATAACATATATTGGAAAGTAAGGCCTTATATTGGAAAAATCAGATTTGTGGATGATTGGAGCTTAACTAGAATGTCTAAAATGTTAATCATATTTGTATATAAATCATACAGATATGAAAAACGTACTTATAAAATAGTGATGTAATTATTTTCTGAAAGTTGAATACAAGTTTGGTAGTTTGGGAAAATAATTTGTGAAAATACCTATGAAAAAGGCATGTAAAAGTATTGAAATGTAAAACCTCTTCAAGTAAATGTAAAACAGCTCTTCAAAACTGAATCCAATCTGTGGAAACATGGATATATTACATTGCAACTTTTGTTCGGTGCATCTCAACTTGGTGCAAGTATAGCTCTCTGAAATGGAATTGTATAGTGTTTGCACATTTTTTTCTAGCTAAAATGAAATGTGCATCATCTTGCATAATTTACTTGTCTCTGATGGTTGAATTTGCATATCTGAATGAGTGAGTGTATATCTTAAGCTCCTGCTAGATGTAAAATAATCTCATGAGTGGAGGAGAGCTCTTTTACCTCAGAAGTCTGAAGAGTCTATATTTCACAGCGACCCATGATCAAACAAGCTAATTCACATGCTGAAAAGTGCTTTTGCTGAGCTATGTTGAAGAACCATTGACTGCGTACAACCAACAAGTGTACGGTGCTACAGTAGATCCATTGAAAACCCCTTATAGAACTGAATGACAACCCCAAATACAAGTGACCATGAGCAACTACGAATAAGCATAAATACACACTTGAGCTGGACAGGCTTTCTGCTCTATAGTTCAGTCACAATTGCTATATTTCTTCCTCCTAAATTTACACTACATAATCAGCTTCTTGTATGGACTCAAATTGAAGAAATGTATTTCAGTATTTGGTGGGGGGAAAAAAGGATATTGGCCTCTGTGTAATTATCAGGATATAGTATGATGCCCACCTTTTAAAAATTATTATTTCTCAGGTAATATCCAGGACCTCAGACTAGAAAAGTTCTCCAGACGGCTCCTTGCAGGAAGGGATATGGAGTTCTGAGTCCGAAGTATGTTCGCTGTGCTCAGACTCTAAAACATTTCTGGGGAAACTGGGGGAGGGGGGAGCGGGGGGGGGCAGGGGGGGCTTTGCATTAAGGTGGTGGGAAACATAAAGACGGTGAAATAGCTGGTAAAAAGTTGTCCAGTGAAATCCATTACTTTTTCCCATGTCTAAGGAAGAAGCAAGGAATTGCTAAAAAGCTTTCAAACTAATGGATTTTCAAATGTAGGAATAAAAATTTTTAAGTCATAGAAGCAAGGGTACAATGATTTCAGTCCTCTTCTTACTATTTCCCTTTGACAAAGCATTGTATATTTATTGGTGATTGCTCGAAGTTACCATGTTTCTAATGTAGCATATTGTGAATTGGAGAATTTCTAATAACACCACAATAATTTTGTAGTAAAAATCATTAATCATTAGTTATATAGTAAAGATAGACCTCTTCATAAAATCTCAAAACTGTATTTTTGTTCAGTTAATGAATAGAATTTGATATTTCATCATTAACGATGTGCTTGTAAATTTCCTGTCACTCTATACGATATTATTATATCTCTGGTTGCTTGAAACTTAGGTTTTAATTGTAGCTATGATTTTTAACTCTCAATATACATAAAAGTTGCAGATTTCTCAACATAATAAAATAATTATAAAATATCAGTGAAATAAGATATACTTTGTTTTAGGCAAAAATGTTACCTTTGTAAGGAACAAAACATAAATAAAAGATTATATAATTTCTGAATAAAATAATAGTTTACTACCTTTCTCTTACACTTCCTCACTCCTGGCCCAAGATAATATAAATGGACAACAGATATTGGTTAATAAGCAAGTACTAACCACGGCTGGCAAAAATGAGCATTTCTAAATGATATTTAAAATACGTGTGGCTAAAGAAATTATGTCAAAAGACTAATACTTGTTTTATGATCTTTTTGTTTTTTCTAACTTTTAATAATATCAAATCATTCCTGAGAGTATAGTACAGTTTTGCTTTATCATCTGGAAAAAAAATGGTTTTGGTTATAAGGAGAGTTGTTGATTAAAAATTTGTTATGCTCAATTATTTGATACATATGTATATGATTGTTTAAGTATGTGGAAACTCTTACTGAGTAATCTTTACAGATACCACATGCATGAAGAGATATTTATTGTTACATACTAGAATGAATACACATGTTAAGGAAATACCTTCCTTTGAAATTATCTTTTATACTCTTTTTCTGCCTCTAAACGCTTTACAAGAAGCTTCTCATTTGTAGTTGTTTAGAACTCATATGCAAAAGAAAATTTGTATTTGAACATTTTTATGTAGGCTTTAAGAAGCTAAAGCTAATTAAGAAGCTAAAGCTAAAAGCTCACATTTTAAAATTTATCTTTGTGTTGGTGTCTGTGTACGCGTATTTCCAAATTCTTTTATGAGATGTTCTATAAAGGAATCAAATGTAATCATGGGCATGTTAATGCTGGTAATAGAGTACATGGATTGCAAACCTTTTCCATTTCTTTTAACCTTGTGGGAATAATAATAGCTCCTAATCACTATTTGTATCCGGCTGTGTATGAACCTAGCCTTACAGCCTTCCTACTCCTAACCCAGCATCTTTTTCATGCAACAGGCATGGACCTACTTACCTTTTCCTTTTTCTACAACAAGAAAAACCTGGCCCTGGACATTAATTCAAACATTCCCCAAATCAACACATATAGAAATGCTCTGGGTTCACTCTAAAAATTTCCTAATATTTATCTCCAAAAATTGAAGCTTTCCTTAACAGTGTTCCATTATCTCTTAATCTTTAGAACTTATCTCCCTCTTTTTCTTGGGTCTTTTGGCAAGTAATATAGGTGAGCTCTGGGATGGGGTTGAAAATCTCGTATTACTTTACGTCTACATCAGTAACAATCACCAGATATTCTAGAGTTGAATTAAAGATGAAACTGTAAGTAGCCATGAAAACAAAAATTTGTAAAAGAGGTAAAAGAGCACAGCTTCCTAAAATAATATTTTTGCCTGTTGAAGATTTACAGGAAATTACTTGATGCTTGGAGTCCATTGCAGTAGCGTGTTGTGCAAGTGTTCTGGCAAATTAAAAATAAGGCCTCTCCCCTTACAATTAGACACGCAGCTTTGGTGTCTAAGCAGGTACCTATTTTTACTGCTAAAGGGTAAAATTTCATTTCTTGTGGAAATTTTTCTGAGAAATAACTCATACTTTTTTGATGCAACAAAATAGGTATTAATACAATTAACATGGACATAGATATGTCCATCTGCATTTATATCCTTGATAATGTTACCTAAATACTGGGACGATTAAGAAGGTTATTTTTGTTTTTTAATCATTCAAGATTTTAACAGTCCTGCCAAAGTTATTAAACTTTTAGAAAAACTCAGTAGTGGGAATTCTAGAACTTGTTTTCTAAATTTAAATAGTTTTGAAGTGTCAGCTTCTGTTTTAACTAGAAGTTATTGTAAAAGTCCTACATACCTATCTATGCTTACCATTTGGACATTGAATTTATGCCTAATAAACAACTGCATTTGCACCTTCCTCATTTTAAAGATGGAGCAATTTAAATGCTCATTGGAATCTTTTCATAAAAGCCTAATTATGTTCCTTGCTTTTTAAAATGCAAAGCTAATAGTATATGCATTATTGGCTTATGCAGAAAAGTAGTTAGCAAATGGTTTCCTGTATAAATGCATGTTTTAAATAGCCTGGAACTTTTTTTGCCTCGTACTTTTATTCAAATGAAATTATGCAATATGTTTTTTATTAATTTGTTTTTTATTAGTAGTTTCTTTGAGACATATAACCTAGTCCTAGGTTTTTTCTTTCTTGTTTATCATTTTTATTTTATGGGTGCTTTCTTTTCCTCTCCTTTTCCTTTTTCTTGTCTTTTTTCTTTTTTTTTTTTTTTTTGGTCTCCACTTATGAGTTCTATGACAAAAATTGCTGATAGTAAATTAGTGACCTAGACAGTATTTTATAAAATGAGAACCTGACTTTACCTTTTTGTCACATATGTCACTCTATAGATGCCTCACTGGTCTTATTATAACTTTTTAGTTTTCTTATAGATTATGTCAGAAAAATTTCCCAACTGAATTGCCATAAAATCTATGTAATATTTCTTTAGTATTTGAATTTTGTATGTTGCATTTTCTTCTAACGACAGTTGTGTATTGTATTTATTTGTATTTAAAATTTAGGATCCAGTATTCACAAATTGCACAGTAAAAGTTACAGTGTTTTCAAAATCACTCTCTAATATAGGCTAATTATACTAGCCTCTTATTACCAAAAAAAAAAAAAAAGAGAGAGAAAAATGTTTAAATACTCATTACAGGTTTAATTACAATTTCGGATGGATTTGAAACCTTCGGACTCTGTCCTTGCCACTCCATTCTAGCCATTCAGGCCATGCTGCCTGTATTGTGTATTCAGCAGTTCCTATTAGACATCTTCACAGTGAGTGATTCTGCTGGGCTTGCTGACACCCGCTTCATGCATGGCCTGCTGTGCTGGGTGGAATATTTTTTCTGAGCTGCCTGGAACATTAAAGACATCTTGGCCATGTCAGTCTGCGTACAGTGTGTGTGTGTGTGTGTGTGTGTGTGTGTGTGTGTGTGTGTGTGTGTGTGTGTGTTCCTGTGAGCACACATTCCTGAGCAGATCACCATTAAATAAATGATTATTTGGTATGACTTTATATACAAGTAAATTTTAAAATTTGAATAATGAATGGATTTATAATTTATTACATGCGTATATTTTTAATAATTTTAGTTCAGTTAACATTAGCAACTTTCCTTTAGCTTTTATTGTCTGTGGTTATTGACACTAGGGGGCACTGCTTATCCTCAGTTGCATCTTTCTTCAGGAAATGAGTAAAAATACTCAGCTGATTTCTGTGCTCCTACTTTAATAATTGAATTTAGAGAACTCTAGGCTATTTAATTCTTTGTTGTTTTGGTCTTATTTCTAATGCCTATATATAGTGCTAACAAAGAGGGTGGAGCTCTTGGTTCTCACAAACAAATACTGTATCCAGTGTTCTATACAGTAACTTTTTTTTCCATTGGAAATGTCATTCTTGGCAAAACCAGAAGGGCAAGTTTGCCCAGTGATGAGGTTTAGATCCCTTGCCAGCTGTGCTTCTAGCCAGCAAGTGTGATGAACAGCTTTAGAAATCAAGTGAGAGAAAGCATTCGAGAGTTAGTGTGATTCATTTGGATAAAGGTCAAGAGAAAGATAAGCAAAGCATAGTAATAAAGACCGCAGATAGCAATAATTTGTACCTTTTTGCTTATATAAATTCCAGTGATCCTATTTGTAATTTTCAGGCATGTACTTAATTCAAAAGTGACCTGCAGTTCTTCCAAACTATTTTAAGGAGTGTATTTAATCTTCTGTTTCAGCTCATCACTTGCAAATGAGTGGAGGAAAACTGGGTATGCTACCATTCATAACTATATTTATAGATTAGAGCAGTGGTTACTAGTTGATAATAAAGTGATGACATAATTAACTAAACTTTTTCAATTGGCAGTATAGTTTGATCTACTTAAAAATGTAAATATTCTATTCATTTTTTAGAATCTTAACATCCATTCCAGACTTAAATACTCATGTTTCAAACTACGGAACTACCTGGAATCTCTAAGAACATTAATGACTTTGTTATGTTATTTTTTAAAATAAAACTCTCTCTTCCCTGTCTTCCTCACACCCCCTGCAAAGCAATCAGTAGCCTATAGAATACAGAAAACTGTTTATCCCTGTTCTCCTCATTAATCAGATCTGTAAGAGAGCTGGTGAAATTTCTTATTCATCTCCTCTAGAGTTATAGCCGTATGTTATATATATGAAAATATGCAGTTAAATCATGCCTTGTTTTTATTAGCTAATGATATTGATTTTTAACATGAGTAAGTAGAATAAAGTATTTTTACAGATTTTAGTGTTCTCATGGCATATGTTTTACATCCTAACCAAAAAGGAACAAAAAATATTGCTAGTATAGTGAAGCTTGGTCTGAACACCGGTAAAACATCTGAACATAAGCACATGGGCAGTTTTGAATAAAATTTGTAAAATACCTTTGCTTTATGGCACCCCAAATTGGTTTATTCTAAATGAGTATTTTAATGAGAAATTATTAAAAATGTTTTAAGTAGAAATGGATACGTGCATTATTCTAGGCTGATTTTTTTCTTATATCCGAAGTGATTTCTTGATAATGTTTATTGAATAATGTATACGTTTAAATAAATTGTGACTAGTTTTATATAATTTTTTAGGAAAAAAACTTTCAAGGTTAATGCACGGTTCAGAGAGAAATATTGTCTTTATTTTTCATACAAGTATTTTTCTTTTTATAATTATTTCTGTATAACATCATTAGAGCATTAGCTAATTTAGGTTCATCTCTGATCTTTAGTAATAGATCTGACACTTACAAAGAATAGGTACCATCTAGTTAGACCTTATCAGTTCATAAACAAAACACTGATTAATCAATATGGGGCAGCTTTTGTTATATTCAACATTTTATAAATTGAAGTGTTATTTTCCTGGTACTCACCATCTACAGGCAATCAGATGCCAGCCCAGTTATAATAGGTTTTTCTCCTCCTAGCAGGATGTTGCTTTTGGCTATAAAAAGTTAATTTCAGATCCTGATATACTTGCATTAATTTTTGAGACATTGGTCGGGTGTAGTACAGCAAAGAATAACATGAACATCACACCACTGTGCTGTAGCTAATCGTTTATTACCTCAAGGCAGAGAAGCAGTGTTAATGTGAAGGCCGCAGTGTATCTATGGAAAAGAGAGAAACTGACAGAGTCTTAGAGACAGCTTCCTAAGGGTCTTAAAAGAGGACCATAACAAGGAGAGGAGAAAGCAATAGCAACGCTACCTGAAGGAATACGTTTTAATACTTACAGTGCTGGGCATCTTTGGAATTTTTTATGATTTTAACAATACTGTTATCTTAATAACAGACCCCATTTTCTCTCCAAACATCTTTGCTTCAGAATGGGAAAGCTCACTGTAATGTCATCTTTTTAGAACCATAAGTGTTCTCTAAAAGACATATGACTGAGATGTTTATCAGTGGGGATGTTTGCTGTAGTTCACCAATAAATTTGAATAATTTGACATAATTTCTGACAAAGATGAATGTTTCCACATTCATTTCCATAGTAAGGCAGTGTCTACATGAAGAAACAAGTTTGACTGACTTTACCTGCCAAATTGATCAGAAAAAGAACAAAACAGCCATTTAGTCCACAGAATTAAAGCAGTTTATGTGTACAAATCACCTTGGTGACTTGTCAACCCCAAAACTTGCATAATGGTATGTCACTTTGGAGCCTATAGTATTACAAGGAAGCAAAGCAGTGGGACTCACCATCAAGGAACTGATGGCACGTGGTAAAGAGTAAAGGAGGCATTATCAGTTGTGGGACTTGGAGTTACAGCTGGGGTTATCCTGTGTCTGTGAAACTGGAGGTGTCATTTAAGTCATTTCACCTGTTTTCTCATCTGTACGAAAAAGAATTGGACTAGTTTCTAATGTCCCTGACAACTTTTCATTCTTTTCTTCTATGTTATAGGTAGAGTCACGTCAGTAGTAATTACTATTTAAACTGGTTTCAGTAAACATGATGCTACTTGTAAATTCATTCTTTTATACAAAAGACCATAAGATATAATTGCATTGTGTTCATTACTATCAGAATGTAAGTTTTAAGGCATTAGGGCCTAACTCACCCACTGCCACAGACAATAAAAAGTGGCAACAATGTCAGATTAACTTCTAGAAGTGTTTAATTCAAGTACTAAAAAATTCAGCAACGAGTTTATTGTCCTTTCTGTTTGAGGAGGAAAAGGACTAATAGACCGTAGTATGTGCTTGTGGTTGTGTGGGAACAGACAGACTTAGAGAAGGTTTGCTTTTTCTGACAAGTTAGTGACAGAAAGTAGTATGGTAGATTTCATCATGACACCCACAGTAAGGAGTGGCAAGTTGCATTCTTGTGGAAGTGGGTTAGGATCAGAACTATGGAAATGCAACATTTGTTCCTCATTCCTGTTCATTGTCTTTTTTTGTGCTCTGTGATAGTATCACCTCCTCCCCACCCTCCCCTTATTACAATCCTGATTATGGTAACCTTCCCCACAAGGAGTCACTTCATTTTTCTTTCACTCAAGGTTTCTTCTTATAACTTATTTTGAATGGCATTGACTCTCTTTGAATGGCATTGACTCACTTCATTTTTCTTTCACTCAAGGTTTCTTCTTATAACTTATTTTGAATGGCATTGACCCTCCCCTTATTACAATCCTGATTATGGTAACCTTCCCCACAAGGAGTCACTTCATTTTTCTTTCACTCAAGGTTTCTTCTTATAACTTATTTTGAATGGCATTGACTCTCTTCCCCTCAGACACAATGATGTTTTGTTGATGTTTGACCTCTATTCTTTCATACATATATGCCTAGAAGAACAACATCAAAGTATCTACCACTTGACCATTTCCCTTTCACCTTACTTCTTCAGTAGTTTTTCTGAAAGCATCTCTCTTGTTCTCCTATTTCCATACCATGTCTATTTCATTTGTAACCTCATTAGATAAAACCTATGTGTAATTCTGTTTTGTATATCGCCTTTTATATTATTAACACTCAGGAAAATAGTGTAAGAATTTCAGTCTGCAGTGCTGTCAATCTGTCACCTTTCATGCACTACTTTAAAATTCCAAAAATGTAAATGAAGTAATTAACCTGATATGAAACAGTGACATATAATTGACTTTTTAATTAGTGAACTACTGACTTTTTTTTATATCTTTGCCATTTTATAGGATTTCATATTGGCTAAATTTGGCTATGTAACAAAAGGTGTGATGTAACAAAAATTCTGCTTCCTACCATGATAAATACTGATGCTTATTAAACATCCTGTACTGTGCTGCCTAAGTATATTTATTTTAGATTCTTACTGTTTGAATTATTTCATACTCATGAAACTAAGGCATTATTTAATGTTAGTGGAATATAGACCCCAAATCATTGACTCAACCAGTGGAATATCCTTGAAAGAAGTGCTAATGAACAGACACATGAAGGAAAATGGAATTTGAAAAAATAGCCCAGAGAAAAATTCTCCTTCATTCACACATAAACCCTTCCTCAGTGTAAATTTTTCAGTGCCATCTTGCATTGGAGCTGTCATCAGATGTCTGAATGATAGGTTTCAGGGTTCTCCTCATCCTGTTAGTAATCTGAAGTGCTACTCTAGCATTTTCCATTATGGTGGATATTGGTAGAGGACGCTTAGAGCATAGTGACTATTGTTTATGGTTCCCTAGTACATGAACTCAGAAGTGCTCTTTTACTACATGTAGTATTTGTACATGTTTTCTACCTGTGAATATACAGCCATAGTCATAGAGGTAAATAGCTACTTTCATTCCAACCCCATGTTTTCTTCCATGCAATGTAAATATGGTTTTGTGCAGTAAATACAATCTTTAGAAGTCCTATCTCGGTTGAACATATTTCAAACCATTTACTCCCACAGACTCATCATCTCAGGAATGTGAGATGTGCTTTCATAAGAAAAATTACTCCAACATATTGTCAGAATCATAAATTCTAAGTTAAAGGATTGTCCTACATTTTTTAGTCAGTACAGTGTACATTGAAACAGCCTTTATAACTAGTTAGTTGAATAGAAATTTTTCCACATCAGTATTCAGTTGGCTGTTTAAGCAGGCACACAAGCTACAGGTATTTAGCATAAATTCCTAGATAGAATAGCCACCTGGAGATCCTTGTTCAAATATTTTGAAACAATGTAGGAAGCCTATGACTTACACTTATTAGAGTGATGTCACTTTCCCATTTAAAAATGGGTGTCAACTTCTTCCCAATGTTTGGCAACTCTAATCAAGCACAATTTTTAAAATTTTATCATTATTTTTTAAATTTTTATTGGAGTATAGTTGCATTACAATGTTGTGTTAGTTTCTGCTGTACAGCAAAGTGAATCAGCTATATGTATACATATATCCCCTCTATTTTAGATTGCTTTCCCATTTAGGTCACCACAGAGCATTGAGTAGAGTTCCCTGTGCTATACAGTAGGCTCTCATTAGTTACCTATTTTATAGGTAGTATCAATAGTGAAATCAGAGCTGATGCTTTTATTTTTTATACAGCAGGTTCTTATTAGTTATCTCTTTTATACATATTAGTGTATACATGTCAATCCCAATCTCCCAATTCATCACACCACCACCGCCACCCCCTGCTTTCCCCCTTTGGTATCCATAGATTTGTTCTCTAACATCTGTGTCTCTATTTCTGCCTTGAAAACCGGTTCATCTGTACCATTTTTCTAGATTCCACATATATGTGTTAATATTCTATATTAGTTTTTCTCTTTCTTACTTTACTCTGTATGACAGTCTCTAGGTCCTTCCACATCTCTACAAATGACCCAATTTAGTTCCTTTTTATGGCTGAGTAATATTCCATTGTATATATGTACCACATCTTCTTTATCCATTCGTCTGTTGATGGGCATTTAGGTTACTTCCATGACCTGGCTATTGTAAATAGTGCTGCAGTGAACATTGGGGTGCATGTATCTTTTTGCATTATGGTTTTCTCTGGGTATATGCCCAGTAGTGGGTTTGCTGGGTCATATGGTAATTCTATTTTTGGTTTTTTAAGGAACCTCCATACTATTCTCCATAGTGGCTGTATCAATTTACATTCCCACCAACAGTGCGAGAGGGTTCCCTTTTCTCCACACTCTCTCCAGCATTTATTGTTTGTAGATTTTCTGATAATGCCCATTCTAACTGGTGTGAGGTGATACCTCATTGTAGTTTTGATTTGCATTTCTCTAATAATTAGTGATGTTGAACAGCTTTTCATGTGCCTCTTGGCCATCTGTATGTCTTCCTTGGAGAAATGTCTATTTAGGTTTTCTGCCCATTTTTGGATTGGGTTGTTTGTTTTTTTAATATTGAGCTGCATGAAATGTTTATATATTTTGAAGATTGATCCTTTGTCCATTGATTCATTTGCAAATATTTTCTCCCATTCTGAGGGTTGTCTTTTCATCTTGTTTATAGTTTCCTTTGCTGTGCAAAAGCTTTTAAGTTTCACTAGGTCCCATTTGTTTATTTTTGTTTTTATTTGCATTACTCTAGGAGGTGGGTCAAAAAAAGATCTTGCTGTGATTTATGTCAAAGAGTGTTCTTCCTATGTTTTCCACTAAGAGTTTTATAGTGTCTGGTCTTACATTTAGGTCTTTAATCCATTTTTAGTTTATTTTTGTGTATGGTGTTAGGGAGTGTTCTAATTTCATTCTGTTACATGTAGCTGTCCAGTTTTCCCAGCACCACTTATTAAAGAGACTGTCTTTTCTCCACTGTATATCCTTGCCTCCTTTGTCATAGATTAGTTGACCATATGTGCGGAGTTTATCTCTGGGCTTTCTATCCTGTTCCATTGATCTGTATTTCTGTTTTTGTGCCAGTATCATATTGTCTTGATTACTGTGGCTTTGGAGTATAGTCTGAAGTCAGGGAGTCTGATTCCTTATAGTTTTCTGAATACAGGTCTTTTACCTCCATAGGTAGGTTTATTCCTAGGTATTTTGTTATTGTTGTTGCAATGGTGAATGGGATTGTTTCCTTAATTTCTCTTTCTGATCTTTCATTGTTAGTGTATAGGAATTCAGGAGATTTCTGTGCATTAATTCTGTATCCTGCAACTTTACCAAATTCATTGGTTGGCTCTAGTAGTTTTTTTGTAGTATCTTTGTCAGGGTGACGGTGGCCTCATAGAATGAGTTTGGGAGTTTCCTTCCTCTGAAAATTTTTGGAAGAATTTGAGAAAGATGGGTGTTAGCTCTTCTCTAAATGTTTGGTAGAATTTGCTTGTGAAGCCTTCTGGTCCTGGACTTTTGTTTGTTGGAAGATTTTAAATCACAGTTTCAATTTCATTACTTGTGATTGGTCTGTTCATATTTTCTATTTCTTCCTGATTCAGTCTTGGAACGTTATACCTTTCTAAGAATTTGTCCATTTCTTCCACGTTGTCCATTTTATTGGCACAGAGTTGCCTGTAGTAGTCTCTTATGATGCTTTGTATCTCTGTGGTGCCTTTTGTAACTTCTCCTTTTTCATCTCTATTTTTATTGATTTGAGTCCTCTCCCTCTTTTTCTTGATGAGTCTGGCTAAAGGTTTATCAATTTTGCTTATCTTCTCAAAGAACCAGCTTTTAGCTTTATTGATCTTTGCTATTGTTTTCTTTGTTTCTACTTCATTTATTTCTGCTCTGATCTTTATGATTTCTTTCCTTCTACTAACTTTGGGTTTTGTTTGTTCTTCTTTCTCTAGTTTCTTTAGGTGTAAGGTTAGATTGTTTATTTGAGATTTTTCTTGTTTCTTGAGGTAGCTATAAACTATAGCTATAAACTATAAACTATAAACTATAGCTATAAACTTCCCTCTTAGAACTGCTTTTGCTGCATCCCATAAGTTTTAGATCATTGTGTTTTCATTTTCATTTGTCTCTAGGTATTTTCTGATTTCCTCTTTGATTTCTACAGTGATCTCTTGGTTATTTAGTAGTGTATTGTTTAGCCTCCATGTGTTTGTGGTTTTTTGCATTTTTTCCCTGTAATTTATGTCTAATCTCATAGCCTTGTGGTTGCAAAAGTTGCTTGATATGACTTCAATTTTCTTAAATTTACCAAGGCTTAACTTGTGACCCAAGATGTGATCTATCATGGAGAATGTTCCATGTGCACTTGAGAAGAAAGTGTAGTCCGCTGTTTTCGGATGGAATGTCCTAAAAATATCAATTAAATCTATATGGTCTATTGTGTCATTTAAGGCTTGTGTTTCCTCATTAATTTTCTGTCTGGATGATCTGTCCATTGGTGTGAGTGAGGTGTTAAAGTCCCCCACGATTATTGTGTTACTGTCAATTTCCTCTTTTATAGCTGTTAACACTTGCCTTATGTATTGAGGGGCTCCTATGTCGGGTGTATATATATATTTATAATTGTTATATCTTCTTCTTGGATTGATCTCTTGATCATTATGTAGTGTCCTTCCTTGTCCCTTGTAACATTCTTTATTTTAAAGTCTATTTTATCTGATATGAGTATTGCTACTCCAGCTTTATTTTGATTTCCATTTGCATGGAATATCTTTTTCCACCCCCTCACTTTCAGTCTGTATGTGTCCCTAGGTCTGAAGTAGGTCTCTTGTAGACAGCATATATATGGATCTTGTTTTTGTATCCATTCAGCGAGTCTGTGTCTTTTGCTTAGAGCATTTAATCCATTCACATTTAAGTTGATTATCGATATGTATGTTACTATTACCATTTTCTGAATTGTTTGGGGTTTGTTTTTGTAGGTCCTTTTCTTCTCTTGTGTTTCCCACTTAGAGAAGTTCCTTTAGCATTTGTTGTAGAGCTGGTTTAGTGGTGCTGAATTCTCTTAGCTTTTGATTGTCTGTAAAGCTTTTGATTTCTCCATCAAATCTGAATGAGATCCTTGCTGGGTACAGTAATCTTGGTTATAGGTTCCTCCCTTTCATCACTTTAAATATATCGTGCCATTCCCTTCTGGCTTGCAGAGTTTCTGCTAAGAAATCAGCTGTTAACCTTATGGGGATTCCCTTGTATGTTATTGGTCATTTTTACCTTGTTGCTTTTAATAATTTCTCTTTGCCTTAATTTTTGTCAGTTTGATTACTATGTGTCTTGGCATGTTTCTCCTTGGGTTTATCCTGCCTGGGACTCTCTGTGCTTCCTGGACTTGGATGACTATTTCCTTTCCCATGTTAGGGAAGTTTTTGACTATAATCTCTTCAAATATTTTCCCGGATCCTTTCTCTCTCTCTCCTCCTTTTGGACCCCTGTAATGCGAATGTTGGTGCATTTAATGCTGTCCCAGAGGTCTCTTAGGCTGTCTTCATTTCTCTTTATTCTTTTTTCTTTATTCAGTTCTGCGGCAGTGAATTCCACCATTCTGTCTTCCAGGTCACTTATCCATTCTTATGCCTCAGTTATTCTGCAATTGATTTCTTCTAGTGTATTTTTCATTTCAGTTATTGTATTGTTTATCTCTGTTTGTTTGTTCTTTAATTCTTCTAGGTGTTTGTTCTTTAATTCTTCTATGTCTTTGTTAAACATTTCTTGCATCATCTCAATGTTTGCCTACATTCTTTTTCCAATGTCCTGGATCATCTTCACTATCATTATTCTGAATTCTTTTTCTGGAACATTGCCTAGCTCCACTTCATTTAATTGTTTTTCTGGGGTTTTATCTTGTTCCTTCATCTGGTACATAGTCCTCCGCCTTTTCGTTTTGTCTACCTTTCTGTGAATGTAGTTTCCATTCCACACACTGCAGGATTGTAGTTCTTCTTGCTTCTACTGTCTTGTAGCCTGAAGTCAAAGCTGATTTCTCAAGGCCTGTGCTTTCCTACGGAATCAGTCTTGTTGTCTTGTAGTTCAGAAACCCATTCAGTGGGCAGGGCTTGGGGACTGCTGATGTGTCCATGGCAGCCAGGCTGAGGCTCCTCTTCAGGAGGGAACTGCTGGGTAGGTACAGAGGGCACCTGCACCTTCAGACGTGAGCTTGGGTGGAGTAGCAGGAGGTTTGGGAGCTGGAGCAGTCCATTCACCCTGAAATTCCTCCTTGGTCATAGCCTTTCCATCAGTGGCCTGCTCTTTCTTTTCTGTCTCTTCAGTGTCTCAGCGGAATGTCTAATAACCCACAGTTGATTAACACATTCTCTTTTAAAAACATTTTGGTGGTCTTACTTTACTATGTCAATGGATCAATGCTTACACTAGAATCTAAAAGTAAGACTCCCCCAACATATGCAAATAAGACCAGTGCCACACCATTTCTACATAAACCTGAGACTACATTTGAAGAAATATGATCAAATGAAGATTAACCTGAATTTCTAGAGACAAAAACTCAGAAATATCTGAGGGTATAGTGTAAGTGAGATCTGGAAAAGAATGAAAATCACAAATGTCTTTAGTCCCAAAATTTATATAACTCATTGCTTATTTTCCTTTTATTATAGAAAATAAAGGCTGAGCTCTGAAAAGGTAACATAGCTACTTTTATGGTGAAATCTTTCTGCCCATGCTCACCTTGCCTTTTTCCCTCCCAATACTACCAGGTGTGAGTTTATCATAGCAGACATTAAGTAGTGATGATTGCATTTTTTATTTGAAGTTTGGAGTTATTTTGTAACTCCATTCAGGTTTGAAATCACAAGTATACCTTGCTTTATCTGACATATACAATTCATTTGAAATTCAGAAAATCAAATTATTTCCCAGTAGATTTATAGGATAACTTCTGTAATTTGTGATTTTGATTTCTCTATGCTTTTCAATTTTCAATGCTTCTCTGTCTTTTAATTGTGTGTTTTTCCCTTTATAATCTTTAGTTAGCGCATATTGCAAAATTTGATGAGATAGATAATACAACATCAGAATGTGAGACCTAAAATGTAAGATAAATGTACTTGATCTCATAGATATCAGTTAAATCATCATGTAAGCTTGAGTACACAAATATGACAATAGAGTACTAGACATATTGGAAGGATAATTTAGATTTGAATGGACAAGGCTAATGCTTAATTTTAATTCTGGCCTGTGGTGGCCATTGTGACATACTGCTTAGTAGCTCCTTCAATAAAGGAGTTGTTGCCCCAAGTCCTGGGAGTGCTTTCAGCAGACAGCCTTCAGCTGTCTGCCCCTTGAGGGATTTCCTTGGCTGCTGTGGGGATCCATATTCAAAGACAGAACAGTGTGGGAGGTTAAGGGCCGAGCCATCTGGGCCCAACTTGGGATGACTCTGAAGGGTCATTCTAGGTCCAGAGCTCCCCTGGGCTTATGCAAGGTTGTCTGGGACCTGCATCTTACATTGACTTCTCTCTGCCTATTCTTGCTTGTTTCCCTCCCTTCCTCAGATGTTGATCCTAAGGGCACTCCTTTGTAACATCCTGCATGCTAAATTCGGTCTCAGAGTCTGTTCCCTGGGGAACCCATCCTATGGTCTATTTCTAAATATGCCAAACCAGACGTTGCTGTAACTTCCTAACCATCACTTTCCCTGATCTATTCCATTTTGTAAATAGCGCCTCCATTCATTCCACAAATAATTTTTGAGCACCTACTATGTGCCAGTCACTGTGTAGGGAAAGAGATGTGGTGTTGGCCCAGCAAATATGATCCTCCCCTCTGAGAGCCTACATTTCAGTGGGGAAGAAAGATAGTGAACAAATCATTACCAGTATAATAAGTATTTCAGCTGGTTAAATGTAGGGTATTATATACAGATAGCCACGGTATAAAGACACGGGATTTGGAATTAATGGGTTTAGCTGAGCCACATACTAAGTGTGTGAATGTGGGCAAGTCACTTTCTCTAAGCATCACTTTCCTCATCTATAAAACAGATCCATAATCCCTCAACTACCAATCTATTTTAAAAGAAATTGTTTTATCTAAAGAGATAGTCTATATATAAATACTCAGAATATTAAGGGTCTCTACAGAATTTATCTGAACCTGGCTTCCTTCCTGAATTATGAGTTCTTCCCAAAGGTCAAAAATCAACCTAATGGTAATAATGTATTACCTAGAACAGTTGATAAATTAGAATATCACTCCCCCGTTTATGCCAGGTAACAGAGTATGCAGCCTTTAAAATATGTTGAAAACAATACTGATAATTGGAACCTGAATTTTTTATAAAAATATTGTTAAATTTGTAGAATAACTTTGAAAACTTTAATGAAATTTCAGATGCACCAACATCTATGTGGAAATTCAACATAGAGGTTTTTTTCCCAGGTTTAGCGAGGTATAATTGACAATTAAATTTTGTGTATATTTAAGGTGTACAACCTGATGACCCTAGTATCTGTATACATTGTGAAATATTCAACCACAGCCAAGCCAATCAACATATCCATCACCTCACACCTAAGGTAAAGGCTTTTAAGAGAAATTTGTTGAA
Organism: Phocoena phocoena; assembly: GCF_963924675.1. NCBI lineage: Eukaryota > Metazoa > Chordata > Mammalia > Artiodactyla > Phocoenidae > Phocoena > Phocoena phocoena. The sequence goes on along the minus strand of NC_089221.1, from coordinate 75,929,709 downwards.
TAACATGATCTCCTGCACTCAGTTATCTACTATGTATCTTTGTGGCAGGAAATTGTATCCTTTTATCTTTCTTTTTCCCAGACCTAAAGAAACTGCTATGCTTTCAAACTTAAGTATATTAACATTCTCCCAGCTGAATGTTTATGCCTGCCCCTGCCAAACCTATAATATACCAAAGTATTTATAGTATATAATACTTAAATTATCTACTATAAATATAAGTGCTCATAAGTGATTTTTCAACTTAGTATTGTGAACATGCTTACTACCTATTTGCATCAGAAACATTTCTTGGTATGTAGTACATTTATAAAGTTTTAAAAAGTTTTCTCATTTTTCCGTGTATTGTCATCATTTAAACATCTCCTTTGCTAAGCCTGCCTTAGTGTTTTGGACTGGCAGTGTTTTTAGTCCCTACTTACACTTTTATGATATATCCACTTCATATATATTCATTGTAATTTTCAAATCTGTGTTTTATAATATCTTGCCAACTTATGGTCAGTCTTCTAACATTACATAATAAAACATTTTAATCAAATAAGTCACCTTGATGAAGTCTTACACTGGCTTTTTAATCTGTGACCTCTTTTTTTTTTTCTTCTTATAATTAACTTGCTGTTTTCTGGATTAATAAAGTAAGTTTCTCATACTGTGGCTTTTTTTCTCACATCATGTGTTTTTGTAAGTCACTGGTCTTCTTTCCCAGCTCCCAGATTGTCAGTCACTTAATATTTGTTTTGTTTTGTTTTGTTTTGTTTTTTTCTTTTTCTTTTCAACCTACCTTCCACATGCTTTTTTGTTGTTGAAGGAGTCTGCACGTGGCAGCATGGTCTAGGCAGGAAAGGAAAAGGAAGTTATTACTGCTCTCTTCTGGCCGCCTGCAATAATAAATCATAACTTGCCATTCCCTAACTGGTGGCTGGAGACTTATCTTCATAAATGCATGTGACCCAAGAAGTTTCAGTTTACGTACCCTATCCCTTGGGGTTCTTGCCTGTAGAGAGCCTTTTCCTTCCTGAAATTAGACAAAGGTTGTAAGAATTGAAGCTAGGGCTTCAAAGCACAGGAAAAGAGAATGTTGTCTTATCCTGTTGTTACAGTGAAGCTCCAGCTGGCCATGTTTACCTACCCAGGGTGTGAGGCTGCATGTCCATCTGTGAGGGGCCGCACAGCGCTGAGGCTTGCCCTTAAGTTTGGAACTTAGGAACTTTGAGAAATATTTCTTGTATGTTTTTCTACATGGTTACTTTTTTAGTGACAACTCTCTAGGTTTAGGTATATCCTTAAATTGCTAAGCATTGAGCACAAAGATTTACTCATTTGCTAGAGTGACATTTAACTTCTGTATTATACATTCAGTGACCATATAATTTACTATCCAAACCAAAACACTTTTAACTGTGAAAGGGGACATTATTAATAACTATACCAGGTCAACAGGCATAAACCAGGACTGTCTTGGACTATCTGAAATGTGTGATTATCCTATTTATACCTAATTATTTCCTTTGAAAACATTTAAGCAAGCCCAAATCACTTTACATAATGGAGAAAGTTGGGGTGGAGGTGGGTGTAGTAACTGTATGACAGTTCTTAACTGCTACCCTATCAGCACAAATGTTGATGTCACTGAAGAGTACATAGATAGGGCTTCCCTGGTGGCGCAGTGGTTGAGAGTCTGCCTGCTGATGCAGGGGACGCGGGTTTGTGTCCCGGTCCGGGAGGATCCCGCGTGCCGCGGAGCGGCTGGGCCCGTGAGCCATGGCTGCTGAGCCTGCGTGTCCGCAGCCTGTGCTCCGTAATGGGAGAAGCCACAACAGTGAGAGGCCCACATACCGCAAAAAAAAAAAAAAAAAAAAAAAAAGTACATAGATAACCATATCTAAAAGGAAGGATACATTTTAGAAATTAAAAATGAATGTCAAGGTAGTAATAATAGTAGCTGACAGTATTGATTGCTTACATGCCTTATTTATCCTTCAGCCACCCTATGAAGTGACTCCCACTTTTGTTATTCTTATAATTAGTTTTGATTAATAATATATTTGTTATTATTCCCATTTTTGTATTCTTATAATGATTAACCAAAAATAAAAATGTTAAGGACATCTTATTCCAAAGCCTATGTGTGTTTTAACTACAACACTATACTGCCTTCCTCTGGACATACTTCATATCTCTGTGATTACCTTTTTAAAAATATAGTCAGCTATACTCCCTTTTATGCAAAAGACAGCGGTAAAGAGACTCTCTCTCTGCCAGCTTGGCACTGCTGAGCCATGGCTCCGTGCTTTGTAGCCAGCCCAGTAATTCTGAAAGGGTTCGCTGGTGCCCAGAAAGTGAGTTTGCCACAGTACGGCTTCAACAATTGTTTTAGCGTGGTTCTCTTACTGGTCTAGTATTCTGATTACAGGACTTTAAACAGACGCAATAATCAGGTCTTTCTACTCCTCAGACAGGTGATTTTAGAATTATTGGACCACATACTCTAAGGAAAAAGCAGCCCTTCATAATTTTTTTTTCCTTTATGGATATATGACCCTTTAAAAAATATTGTCATTAAATGCATTCTAAATTAAGCTTCTGTTACCTTCTACATTGAGAAAGGAGAATGCACTAGTTTACACATAAGGCGTAGTTTGCATTATATGTTTTTATGGGATCCTCTACTATAATTGTGTACCGTGTGTCAGGTGCTCTGCAAGTTGCTTTATGTTTAGCTCATGTCATCTCACAATAACTCTATGACTTAGTTTATTTATTATCTCCCTTTTACATGTGATGAAATAGAGACATTGAAAAAGTTGAAGTAATTAACTCAAGGTGTTACTACCAGAAGTGGCAGAGCAGGGATTTGAATCCAGGGAATCTGACTCCAAGGTCCTTGAATCTAACCACCGCACTCCTTATGAAGACTGCTTACTTGAAAGCGACTTTTGAAGGAGGAAAAAAAAAAAAGTGAATGCAGATGAGAAGTGTGAACTGTAACATGTGAGAGCTGAGTGTCATACTTGTCTGAATTTCTGGCTGGGCAGTTTAGTCTTCATATTTCATCTACCAAAGTGTGTACGTATTCCATTAGAATCACTAGAGGTGCTTCAAGAGCCTTGGGTAACAGAACCAAAGTTTTAATGTTGCAGCAAAGATATTTGTTCTGTGGGTGGTATGCTATTGGGATAGACTTGTACAAAAGAATCTTCAGGAAGACATTAACAGAAAAGACTCTACCAAACCCATTGGCAGCTGGTTAGTCATCTTGGCCCAGGGCACATTTTTAACACAGTAGGCCTTATAGCACAGTGGACAGTGCATCACTCGCTAGGGAACATACAGGGAGAACTGTAAAATGATGGCAGAGGCTTGTGGTAAAATACCAGAGTTTGTCGAACCACATAAAGACTTCACTCAAGTAGAAGCACTGAGTGTAATTATAATCTGCATAACGAAAATGTGAAAAGGTATCAGCTTTTCATACTTTCCAAACTTTGGAACAACTTAATCTGAAATCTTAACTTGAGAAGCTCTAGAGGGAGCTAATCTATTTATATACATATGTATTTTTTTAAAGACATCTCAAATCTCAACCGTGCTATTAACCAGACTGAGGATTCATTCATGCTCATACAGTAGTAATGATCTTCAAATTTATAAACGTACAGTAGTGTCAGATCTTCATCTGAAGGAAACATGGGTTATTTGATTTTCTTTGAGAATATTCTTTCCTGTACAAGTGATTCACATGCTGTAACCCTCACAGTACATATGTGTAACACATGTCAGAATTTAAAAAGAAAGTAATGGCTTTTGCTGATGAAAGAGTTTTAAAATATTTCCCTCAAAAACATGTTTAAAATATATATGCAAATATAAATATGGGTATACATGCACATATATACATCCCTACCCCTAAGCCACACTGGCTCTTTCGGGAGGTCCCCTTGGACTTTAAAATATAAGACATCTTTATTCTGAGTGCTGTGGCTGCTGGGTCACAAATATGGGAAATAAAATTATCTGTTTCTTCTTTTAGGTTAGGGTGAAGACAACCCAGTTCAGGATTCACTTCTTTTTCAGGTTGGCAGTATTGAATCTAGTATTAGGTTGGATTTATAATTTCCAGAATCCAAGGCCCTGGAGTAGAGACACGAACCTACCCCCACAGATTTCATGGTAGAGCATCCCTATAACATCAACATTTCCCTGCCTTCAAAAGCTTATCTTCTAAGCTAAGACAAATGGACAGCAACTTTTTCATTTGATTTAGTGGAAATAAAAGAGTCTTTATGTTTTCCTTTGCTAAAAGTAGCTCACGGTAGAGTTCTAGAAGAAATGAAATCCACAGAAAAGTTAAACAGTTTGTAGGTACAAAAAGGGAATTAAGGAACTTTTAGGGTGACATGAAGTATTTGAATTGGGCCAGGTACTTATGAAGATAGTAAGCAGATACATCATTTGAGGGCATTGGAGAAAGCATGGTGAGGGAGGTTAGGTGGACAGAAAAGGCCTACCTGATTTCTGGGGAGAGATGGTAGCAGCCCTGTGGAAGGACCATATCCATGGAGGGGAGGAAAGGTAGCTGCCACTGACTGGCCCTCTCATTCCACCCTTCTGGTCCTCTGGTCTCCATCTCGCCAAATACTCTTACACTCAGATAAGCTGTCTTATCTTGTTATAGTTACTTAATGTTTAAAATCATACTCTTACTCTGGAAGAAAAAAAATAATAGGTATTATTTTTCTCTCAATTTCAACCCCATCAAAAATTTTAATAATAAGATGAGCCTGCATACAGATGGTATATGTTTTTACTGTTCAAAGTACTTGATATTTATTGGGTTAATTTTGTCAGACTGGGAGCAGGCAGTACAATGAAGGAAAGAGCAGATTAATTGTGTATAAGCTAAGGTGAAAAGACACTATAACAAAAATGGAATAGATGAACAGAATTAGGAAGGGGAAACAAGAATATCAGGTGACAGCATCAAATATTTGTATTAATTCTCAAATCATCAGTATGATTTATAGAAATATTTAACTTTCCCTGTTATCCTATACATCATTTATTGTAGAACTATAGTAATAATTTTTAATGCTGTTGATAGTATGATTTTGCTCATGGCTGATTTCTCTTAGCATGAGTTTCAGAATTTCAACATTCTTTACTGATTTGAATTTGGATTTTTTTAAACCATTCTTTTAAATGTCCAAGTCAATGAAATATTGTGTATATGAAAATGGAATTAATCAAATGAGTTTATTTATATAAGAGTGTAATAGTTTATTACTGAGAAATAGACCCCATGTGATACAAATGAAAGAACACAAGACATAAAGTCATGGTCAAATCAGAGCTGTGTCACTTTACCTGGCCACAGATATAGAGTCATATCTGTGTGGCCTTTAACCAGTTTCAAAGCTTCAGTTTCCTCCTCTGAAATGGGGAAAATGATACAAGGTTTATATACACTTCAGTATTATTTCAGAGTGAAGTGAGATTGACTATGTATTCATTTTGAAATGTATGAAGTGCTACTCAGATAGAAACAAATATTATACACACAAAGAAAAACAAACAGTATTTTAATTTTACCATACATTAATTAAGCCATGAAACTTTAGGATGTTGACGTCTGGGTTATCAAAATTTTTTTTCACTTTTATTCAACTCAATACCATACTGCCATACTGAAGACATTATAACAAAAAAAATAATGCCATCTTTCTTTTTTGAAAGATTGGTATTGAGATCACAAACTCTTAACATTTTTAGAAATTAAGATCCCTCTAAGAATCTAATGAAAGCTAAGTATCCTCTCCCAGAAAAATATTCATGTCACATACAGACAGAATTTTGCAAAGAATTTCAAAGGTGTTCATATCCATGGATCCTAATAAAAACCACATCTCCACCTTAGATTGACATATAGTAGGACTTCAGTCATATGGCTTCTTTCCTTTCAGATTTCTGGGTTTTCCAGACTATCATGGTCTTCTACTGTGGACTTTTAAAGAAGTTATTTTCCTTCCCAGCTGTGCCTCCACCCATTCCTTGCTTTAGCTGTGTTCCATCTAAGGTCTGTCTCTTAAACAGTCTTGATTCCTGTGTTCAGTCTACCCCCGCCCCCCCCACTGCCATTCTCCAGCATTTTTCGTCACTGCTCATTCGTAGTGGAAGCAGTAAGGGAGAGAATGGGAGCTAGGAACCACACCAACAGATGCAAGAAGCAGAGGCTTTGGACGGAAATGGCAGTTGCAAGTAGTTCCAGTGCTACCAGTTGCAGCAAGGCCAAAGAGGAAAATAGTCTGAAAAACTAAAATGTTAAGATTTTCACCGATTTAAAATTCTACTATTCCTAAACAGTCAAATATTTGAAATTTTTTGTTACTGGGTTCATTTGTAAACAGCTCTTGATTGAGATCCTCTGGAATTTGACCATTCCCCTCCTCTAGTAATATAATATGGAAGGAAGTGCTCTTTAAACTGTAAAGAACCATAACAATGTAAGGGAGTATCATGCTGGATGATTAATGTGGTTTGATGTGATGTGAAGAAAAGTTACAGATCATCACCATCCATTGTGTGAAATGTCAGCCAGATGAACAAACAGACCAAAGTTTTTTCGCTCTGGTAGTCAGTCTATCAACTGTATATTTTTCCAGGTTTGTAGAATTTTAATCCCCAGATTTTCTACTTTTGCACTAAATCCTCAGCCTTTTCAACTGTTAATTTTATATCATTTCACAAATGGTCCTCAGTATCTAGTGCCTTCAGACACTGCCACCTTAAATGTAAGTCAGCATGTGTCAACAACAACCAAAACAAAATTCAGCACAAATATTTATAAATGCAGACATATTCATAGACTACCAGAAGACTGTGGTGTTCTTATTTAGTAACTTCAACAACAATCTTCCTAGATCTCTAAGTGTTCCTGTTTAGAAAATGAGAATAAGGACATATAAGTTCTTCATGAGCCAGGTGGATTCACTGTTGTGGAATTTGGGGGGTTATTATCCAATGTCAGTTTAAATTTCTATATTCTAGTGCCATTGTAATCCAATGATAATCTATTTTTAAAATAAAATCTAGAAGCAGGTAGTAAACTGCTTAATAATGAATGTGAAGTATTGAATTAGAGTATTATTTTATGCTTTTAAAAATATTATTGAGGGCTTCCCTGGTGGCGCAGTGGTTGAGAGTCCGCCTGCCAATGTAGGGCATACGGGTTCGTGCCCCGGCCCGGGAAGATCCCACATGCAGCAGAGCAGCTGGGCCCGTGAGCCATGGCCGCTGAGCCTGCGCGTCCGGAGCCTGTGCTCCGCAACGGGAGAGGCCAAAGCAGTGAGAGGCCCGCGTACCGAAAAAAAAAAAAAAAAAAAAAAAAAAAAAAAAAAAAAAATATTATTGGTACTGCCAGGTGAAGTTTTGCAGTAATATTATGGTGTTCATAACCAACGTTGATTTTAAGATTTGCACATTACATAAGCAGAAACCACAAGGCACAAAGATTTAAGGTGCAGGAATGCTGCTGAGGCAGCATTAACAGTGAATTAGATTCCCATTAGGTACTATTTAGTGAAAGGGGATGTTCATATGCAGGGTTTAAAGAAATTTAGGAGAGAGACATTTTTAATTCAGAATGCCAACAGGCATCATTTGGTATCAGAAGTGTGGCTTGCATTGTTTTCTGTGTGAGTGTTCATCACCATTCAGAATTCTCCCTTTTTTTTAATGCAGTAACGTATTTTTGATAGACAATAAATTAATAGTAAATGATAGAGAAATTGCTCTTTTTTAGAGGGAGAAAAGACATTTGATGCAAAGAAAGAGTGAAGGCATGGCTATAAAATTCAAGGCTACTAGATACTGTATTGAAACTACTTTCTTTATTAAGCTTTCTTATATTTGTTGTGTCAAGTCAGTTACTAGTGTTAGTAGAGTTAGAATGTTTATGATTCTTTTAATCTAGAACTATTATTTCTCAGTTTCTTTATTTTGCAGACCACTGATGAATTCTTCCATTTCTTCAAGCCAAGTGGCTCTTTTTTTAAGTTTTAGAACAATTTAATTTTATAGAAATAACATTCTATAGAGACAAGTTAAAATGTAATCATTTTTCAGCCTAAAAGAAAGCAAAATGACATTGATAATCTTTGAAGAGAAAGATCTTTGTGGTCATTTAAAAGACCAAGGAATTACAAGGCCATGGTGAAGAGCAGGCTAGTTAAATTGGAAAAGTCAAAGACATCTTTCTTTACTGATGTGCCATCTACTAAAAATTAGCAGAAGTTAGTCCTAAGTAGCTAACAGTGAACCCCTGGTACAACTCCCTGAAGCACTGAAATAGGCCGTGGTAGAAGAAACTTATAAAAGAAGCCCTCAGGGATTCCTCTTTTTTTCCCCTGTGATGCCTTTAATCCTTGAATTGTCAAAACCACGTGGAAAATAATAGAGCTGCGTAGTTCTAAGACTTAAGTGGTATTGTCTTTTGCAAAGAAAACATTAGGTCTTTTCACACCTCTGTACAAGAATAAGGCATGTGTTCAGTGTAGAAAAGAGTAAATTTGAGCAAGAGATGCATATTGCTTTTTCATTTTTAATATATTACTGTTATCTATGACTAAGCAGATTGCACCCAGTAGGGAAAAAAATTGTGGCCAATATTTTATTTTCCTTTTTAAAAACAGATGATTCAACGAGAAGCAGATGTGAAAAGTAAGGTGACTGCTGTGGCGTTGACAGACTCTGTTCACAATGTGTGGCATCAAGAAGCTGGCAAAACGATTCGAGAATGGATGAGAGAGGTGAGATGATTTTTTTCTGTGCTGAGATGAATGAGTGTGAGCCTTTATATCTTGAGCAGCCCCACTAACTTATATCACCTCCCACCGCCAAATTCCCTTTCTGGAGGCAGAAAGAGGGAATAGAGAAAACTAGACATGGTTGAAATAATAATAGGAAACCCTTCTGAAGAAAGACTACTTTTTTGAAAGCCCTCCTCCCATTTTTCTTTCTCTTTTTTCTTTTTTTGGCTTTCTATAGAATATCCCCGTTTTCTTTTTCTTTTTTTTTTTTGGCTTTCTATAGAATATATGTATGCATACAGTATATAGTAGGAACTTTGGCTGAATAAGGTCATGACCTGTTAGGAAGTTATTATTCCCTGATTTTTAATTTTGGTATTTAGCATTGGTACTGCTTAATTACAAGAAACAAGCCCAATATACATTGTCTCATTCTTTTCTTCAGAAGTGGTCGATAGGTGCCCCTCTTAAATGGATGGCTCACTGCTGCCAGTAGGGGGAGAAGAAGTGAAAAGCTGAAATAGTGTTTTGCAGACCCTTGAGCTAGGAGAAACCCAGGGGCTGGTCATGGTCCAGCCTCAGGCTAAGAAAGCTTTTTCACGCTTCCTAAGGGCTTGTGAACCTGAGAATTTACAAGGACTCATTGAACATGCTCCCATTTTTCAAACAACTTTCAGCTCATTATTTCCTTGATTCCTATTACAGATATATAGCTGAAATTTCTTTTTTACTTATATTCACCTTCCTGATATTATAAGCAATTGACATTAGCCACGCCATGCTTTAGCAATTGTTTAATCAGATCAATACTTATATTTATATATGAATGAGCTGCTTGACCTGCCTGATTTTCTTCCAGTTTTTTTTTTTTAATAGAATACCCAGGTATTTATTCAGCTGACCTCTCACCATAGGTACAGTAACTTCTGCCAGTCCTCATGGTGCACCATAAGGACCAGAGAGTTAATGTTTGAAAAGAGTTTTGAATAAACAGAAGGACTAGGCTATATAATCCCCTAGTGGTGTTATCATATCCCCAATCTGTTTTCACTGTTGTTATTCTCCATTAGAAAAAGTATTTTCATCATGCAGAAGTCCAAAATATTTTTACTCCTCACAATGAACATATAAAGGTGGGTTTTTTTTTAATCTATTCTAACACCCAGGTGTTTTCTGACCACATTACTTTTCTCCTTTCTCGTTTCACAATTTAGCTACATCCTTAATTTTCATTACCAAGGACCTAAATTCTTCCAAGAGAAATATTGTGTATTTTATGACTGTACTTTCTTATGCAGTTTATCGGTCCAAATGGATACATAAACAGCTCCCAGTATTATATAACTAGTAAGGTTTATAAATGATCTGTTGGTACCTTTTTCCCCCACACACAGCCAATATAGAATTTAGGGCTTATCCCAAACAAGAAGCATCCCTGTTTATCATGTTTTTTGATTGCGAGTTCTTCATGTCTCATTCCAGGTGACGAATATAACAGAATTTATTTAGATTTACTTTTTAAGTATTTCTAAGATCGGATTAGGCATCCCCTAAAAATCAGCATATATTAATCTGTGCATTTTTTCATCTGACTGAAATAGGCAGTAATTGAATTTATCTTAATTTTGTCAAAGCTGTCAATAATTTTTTTGCAGACATAGCTTTTATAAAATTTTTGAAAATTTTATAAAATTTGATAAATGACCTAGTTCTTTCAATTCCCTTGATTATGCCTTAGGCATAAAGAAGCGTGAAGAGTTTTGTGTTATGACGTACCAAAATTCAAACCCCAGGTCAATCACTTACCTAGCTGTGTAGTCCTGGACAAGTTTCTTAATATCTTTGAGATTCAATTTTCTCATCTATAAAATATAATACCTATCTTATAAACATGGCTGGGAAAAAATGCATGTAAGGAAACAGCACAGTTGTTGGCACTTTAAAGAAGTTCAGTAAATCACAGCTATTATTATTGTTACCTTTTCACCCCAAATAATATAAGCTAGATGAACACTGTTCTCCTTTTGTTTCATGAATGATTTGCATATTCAAAATATCTTACAAAAGAGAAGTAATTCAGAACAAGGGGTTAGGAGAACTGAGTATTGATAATGATGCTGGCTTAGTCACTCACTAGGTAAAACAGTAATTAAGGAGCTAGAATGAACTACCTGGGTCTACCAGGTACTCTGCCAAGGCTTACTGTCTTTAGAAAGCCACTCTGCCTTTCTGGGCCTGTTTCATAATTGTGAACTAGACATAATAATTCCGATTTCATCTATTTCATGAATTATTGTGAGAATCAAAGGTGATAACCAAGAGGAAAACCCCTTGAAAACCAAATGGTACTACATAAAGAAATCAACTGTATTATTGTAGAAAACACTGTAAGATCCCAGAGATAAAAATGATTAGATCATTGTTGATGGGGCTTTGAAATCATCCCTGCTCAGAGCTCTCCACTGAAACAAGAGCAAAAAAAGGGATATCTTTCAGATGTCCTTGCAGGAACTCACCTCAATGTGTGATCCCCTAGTGGAGAATTCAGTGTGGTTTAGCAAGGTTAGAGTCCAGGATTTCCCAACACTCAGGATGAAACAGCGTCCCCTCTTCTTTCTCCTTTTCAGTCCCTGTGCACTCTGCAAGACTCCGTGAAATACTGAAGAGCAAGCAAGCCTGGATTCAGCGATTAGAAAGGGCAGTTGTCTTGAGCACAGGTGTTGGGAGAAGCCGTGGCAGGGCAACCTTTGTGCCCTCCACCGCCCACTGCCCTACCACCTCGCTGACTCCAGCTCCATTTAAAGTCAGCTCAGAAACTGAGAGAGTTTGCAGATATCCCCGCCAAGAAAAACACCTCAGCTGAACTGGCACGTTATGCATAAAAACACCAGTCTGGTTGTAGATGAAGCCTCAGTGCTTTTGGCCTCTTGATGATTGGCTCCATTATTTCACCAAACAGATTGGCTCCATTATTTCACCAAACACTGCTTTAAAATGTGGAAGTAAGATAATGGTACAAATTGCCTAGTCATTCTTGTTGTACTACAAATTAGTAAAGCTGTTTGTTGTTTTACAAACATGTTTAAATTAATATGGTAAAGTTGCTGATGTTAAGTATTCATTTACTATAGAAAGCTGATTTTTTAAAATTAGCACAGTGAAAGAAGGTTAAGTACTGTATTCTTGTATTAAGTGTATAACTTTAAAATTACGATTTCTTTTAAAGAAAGAAGGTCAGGGCTTCCCTGGTGGCGCAGTGGTTGAGAGTCTGCCTGCCAATGCAGGGGACACGGGTTCAAGCCCTGGTCTGGGAAGATCCCACGTGCCACGGAGCAGCTGGGCCCGTGAGCTACAAATACTGAGCTCTGCGCGTCTGGAGCCTGTGCTCCGCAGCAAGAGAGGCCGCGACAGTGAGAGGCCCGCGCACCGCGATGAAGAGTGGCCCCCGCTTGCCACAACTAGAGAAAGCCCTCGCACAGAAACGAAGACCCAACACAGCCAAAAATAAATAAATGAATAAATAAATTTAAAAAAAAAAAAAGAAAGAAGGTCAAAGAGGGCTACTATGGCAATGATTCCAAACGAAATATACTCCCAACCAAAAGACCAAGCATACATACTAAGCCAGCCTCATGAGAAGAGGTAGAAAGTAACCAAAGGCAGCTCCTGAAAGGAACTTCTTACCTCAGGCTCCAGGCCTGTAAAGTCTGAGTGAACAAGGATGAACCCACTTAACCTAAGAAGGACATTATGCTAAGTGAAATAAGCTAGACACAGAAGGAAAAATACTACACGATATCACTTATATGTGGAATCTTAGAAAGTCGAGTACACAGAAGCAGAGAGTAGGATCGTGGTTACCAGTGTCAGGAGGGTGGGGAAACAGGGAGATGTTGGTCAAAGATTGCAGTGGTATAGAATGCACAAGTCTAGAGACCTAATGTACAGCATGATGACTATATTTAATAATACTGTTTTGAATACTGGAAGTTTGCTAAGAGAATGGATTTCAGGCTGTTTTACCACACACACTGAAAAATGCTAGCTATGTAAAGGAGAACATGTTAATTGGCTTGACTGTAGTTATTTCACTATGTATATGTATATTAAATCATCATGTTGTACTTAAATATATAGTTTTTATTAAAAAAAAATGGCTGAGTGGGTGAATGTCATTTCCTGACATACCCCTGGCCTCTGAAAGTCTCCAGCCAAGCCCGATGTATGGTTCTACGTGATAGTCATGAACCCTTAGCCATCACCATTCAGTTCTGAGTGTCAGTCCTGGAAACACAACCTGATAAGTAGTAGTTGTTCTTGTCTGAGGAGGACACAATGCCTTCCATATTAAGCATCAACCTCTAGACACTGATGATTTATAACTCATAAAAATGAATAAAAATCTACGCTCAACCAGGGCAGCATGCATCTCCAAATACTTCCAAATATCTGGCACAGGAATACCTAGTACCTACTTTTCTCTTTAAACATAGTATATTAAGTTGTAAAGTTTTTATAAAGTGTTTTAATTCATTTCATATCTACACTGAAATATTGTCAACCTTGGTTTAAATAGTCACTCAGCACTGTTTTGGCCTATAGGCACTTCTAGTTTATACTAACAGCTCCCAAACTTTTGGATTTCACAAAGGCAATTTACAACCACAAAAACCTAAAGTTTTAATTTTAATTTTAAAGTCATAATTTCAGAGTAAAAGACCTTTAAAGCTGAAAACACTTAACTTTAAGACACTCACTGTATTGCCTTTTTTTCTCTTATTCCCTCAGACCCAGAGAAATTGTAGTTACAGGATCCATCCCAATCTGCTGGCTCTGGCTAAGGGCTTCTTTCTCTCTGCTTGTTGGTCGGGATGAGGCGGGGCTGCATCTGAGGCTCAAGCATGGCTCTGTTGGTACCTCTAGTCCAGCATGCCTTGTTGTCTGCTCAGGGCAACTGAGAATAAGATCTCTGAGGTCTGGGAACACACTCCAGCATGATCTGGGTTTAGATAGGGCCTTCCTAGTGGGCTGCTTCTGTCGTCATCCAAGACACTTAGCTAGTGTTCATCTCAACTGAAGAGCTGGGATAGGGTTCAAATTGGGGCATTGAGAAGAGGGATAAAATAAGCATTAGAAAAACAGTGAAAAGAGATTTGGTTTCTAAACTATAAAAACACATCTCAGAATAGGGGGTTCCATTTGATAAGATGGAATTTCAGATAGATTGAATTCATATGTAGTGGCTGTATGTCTTTCTCATATTTCCTTCTTTACATATATTTCCCAGTTTGTTTACATTATTTTGTTTCATTATACTCTATCATATGGCAAACATATTTTTAGCTTGTTTTGTCCTTTTCTCTCTATATTTTTCCCAGTGGGATAGAAATGTCACACAAACATGCACATACCATACGTATGCGTCAACTTATGGTATCAAACCTTTACAATTCTATACCAGTACTTTGTCATTGCAGAGAACTTTTGGACACATTTACTTTAATTATAGGATGTTTGTTTTCTACCCTACTTTTATGAGAGATCAAAGCCTAAACATGTGCCTAGATAAAAACTGAAATTTCAGGATCATAAAATGTAAACCTGTGTTTTGTTTTAAATGTTTGAGTTAAAGGTGACCTGGATAAAATCCATTTTGTTCAGCTTTTAATGTCAATGATGAGTTAGAAAATGACTAATCGCCTTAATACTATAATGTACCATCACTGTTACTAATACTGGAAATATCCTATAAGACATAGTTTTACATATGTGAAGTGTAAGTGAACAGTATTAAGACTGACATATCACCTGGGTAATAGCCGACTCTCATCAGATTTGGAGGTACTACTAGGATGAATAATAATTAAAATATATACCTAATCGCTGCCTGTCTGTCGGTAGAGCTAATTGCTGTCATTGAAAAGACTAAATTGTTTAAGAAAAAGAGAGAGAAAGAGAAAGTCATTCTTCATTGAAGCTATCTCCCTGTATCATTGGAAACCTATTTTTAGTACCTATAGAAGTCATGATTTTTGAATTTATTAGGGATTGTGATGAATGATAAAACAAATCATCCATTTACATATCTTGACACTGCTTTGGAGAATACTCATTTCTTACAAGCAAGTGTCACACTGTATATAAAAGCTGGCTAATTGTGTGCTAATCTTCTGCATTATCTAGAACTCTCTGAGGTGGTATTCTATCAATAGTAATATTAATTTTATTTATTTCAAATGTACGAAATATCTTCTAAAACCCTATTTCTTTTATAATTTCTTCTCCCTTACATTGTATAATTTTGCATTCAGCTGCTAATTAAGATTAGGAGTGAAAATTATAGAATATATATCCACTTTAAACCCTCAAGCTTTTATAATACATGAAGATAGTAATATTTTATCCATTTTAAATGTAAAAAGAGAGAAAGCAAAGCAGTTAAGAACATTACTAGATGTTGTGTTTGTTTTCATGGTTTTTTTTTTCCACACAGTTCAATAGTTTCATTGATCTACTGTTTCTTACAAAAATCTGCCATGCTTTGTGAACTTCACTTTCTAATCTCATACAGCAACCCTTCCTTTATGTTATTCCTGCTCTCCCTGGTCCCAGAACAGTAGGGTTGCCTTGACAAATCTATTCAAAAGCCGTTCCTCGGCCTTTATTGGTGGGGACTGGGGCCTTTGAAATTCTCTCCTCACTGCAACACAGCTGACATCTTCTTCCAGACAGAATGAATTAAGGAAATACAATAAGACACTTGATCTACCAGTCAAGGATCTTTCCACAGTGAGGACGGATTCCATGGTGCACAACCAGGACAGCAAGCATCTAAAAATACACAATACATGCTTGTTTACCAGAATAGCAATCAGCGATTTTTCCAATATGATTGATAGGATGATTTCTTATAAAATAAAATCTGTCTGGAAATTCATTGTGTTTGTGTGTGTGTCTGTCTGCATGTGTGTGTGTGTGTGTGCGCGCGTGTATGTTGGAAATTTTTTTAAAGCCATATGAGGTTAATCACATTTTTAAAGCCAGACTTCAAATACACACTTAAAATGTATGGAAGGAATATAGATTATTTTTATTTTATCTGTCTGAGTTGTAAATCATCATTATCTTAGAAGTTTATCCTTAATATTGAAGCCTTTGTGTCCTCAGACACACAGCTACAATTCACCAGGTTGTGTTTCTTTTGAACTGTTTGATACAGCCTTCATTGAACCAAGTTGAAGTAAAAATTGAATGATAGTAGATTTATATGGGCCAGATTTTGAGGAGTAATTGCAAAATTTATTTCCTCTAGTATTACAAAGACAAAGAATATAGTTTTAAAATATCACTATTCTTTCACATGTTCAAATTAATATTTATTTCCATCTAAAAGTTAAAAATAGATACCCTTTTCAATTTCTTTTAATTAAAATCCTAGCCTTCTCTTATGAGTATATTGCATCATAGTTCACAGAAGGTTACATGTCTTCTTAATATCAGGACAGATAACTTGCTGAATTGTAGAAGATGAACTCTTTTCCAGTCCTATTGGTCATGAATAATTACTGACTATTTACATAAGAGAATTTTTTACAGAGTATGGAAAATAGAGTATACTTATAGTGGTTGATTGTATAGGATAACTTAATCTCTACAGCCTAACAAGTTGGTCTTGCCTTAAATTATGTTTCAACAGAACATTGTCTCTATTACATTGCAGAACTGTTGTAATTGGGTCTCTAGCTCAGAGCCGTTGGACACATCAGTGGAGTCCATGCTGCCTGACTGTCCCCGAGTCTCAGCAGGTATGTGTTTGATGAGAGATGTATAGAGTGCTTTTTATTAAGGTGAAAAAATATGCTAATGAAATGTGGAATTCTATTTTGTGAATTAAGCATCTTGTTCTGCCTTGAATCTTTGAATGAATTATTGGTAACATACAGCATGGGTCTGACCTACTACCAGAAGTGCATTAAGTAGCTGAAGATGCTTACCATCAAACTCCGTAAAGATGAATAGGTGAAACAACGTGAGAGTAATTTAGACAGTTGCTGTTGAAGCTTAGGGAGATTAGATGTACATAAATGGAAAATTAGGACAAGGAAAATTAGGCAGGATCTCAGAGTATTTGTCTCTGATTGATTACCAATTCAGTGATCCAATAGGCAGTCAAGACTGTGAGTTCAGAGAAGAGACATTGCTGTGGCCTAGAGTCTAGAGAAGTTTTTCATGTAAAAGATTTTGGCTGGACCTTGTGTGTTAGATAGGACTTGGATTATAGGAGGACATGCAGGGTGGTATTCTAGGCAAAAGAAACAGAGCAGTATAAGGAGTAAGGGCTGGAATGGATCGGAAGATACTCATAGGGGGCAAAGACAAGACTGGCCTGTCCACTGAAAGAAAAGAGGTAGCGGGGTGAGCACCTGAGGAAGCAGGCGAGCTCCAGACAGTTGAAGAGTGGCATTGATTTCCATCCTAAAAGGTGGATTACTTTAGTCTCTAATCTCTAGGTAAGAGGAAGGAGTGACATTTTTCATTACTTTCTGATTTGGGCTTTCACAATTTTGATAGTAAACACAAACTGAGCAGTGGTGTCTGGTTATGTTACAGAACAGAAATGGGTTTGCTTTGGTCATAGATGCCAGAGAATGAGTAGAAGTTTTGAACATGAACTACCTCATATAACAACCATAAGAGATAGCTAATCGCTAAGCAAAGTTGCGTACATGTTTACACATTTGAAGGAAATAATTTGGAGAACAGTTCAACTACTAGGTAAAGAACTTTTATTATAATTAAATTTCACCATCATTAATACCTAAACTTAAACTTGAACTGAGCTTCACTATCATTATAACTAAACCTTTCAGGTCTGTCAATCAGGGTTCAGTCAGAGCAACAGACTACTAGGTGATATATATGCTACAGTGTGTGTGTGTGTGTGTGTGTGTGTGTGTGTGTGTGTGTGTGTGGTGTACATTAATTACAATATATTGTCTTTATTATCAGTGATTATGTTCTATAAAGTCTCTGAGAACACTGAATTAGTGAATACTGAATCATCACTCCTAGGGAAAATACAGGGTTAGGTTCCTGCAAGCTTCTGGTCACATTTTCATCGACCAATCAATATATAACTTTGTTTTATGTGTGTTTCAGTTTAAAGACGCCTTATTTAATATATATTGTTGATTCACTAACATTGAATTCACAGTCAACAGCATTGTAACTCATGCCCTAATGGGACTTATTTTCTCCATAAGACACATCGCTGTCTTAACACTTCAGCACTATACTTGGACGCCATTTCGGAGAACAAAATCACCAACAAAAGCACAAAAATGTGAAAAACATGGCACTAAATAGTCTGCGAAAAGGACACTTGTTTACAGTACAAGAACTGGAACAAGAAGGCGAAGCATGGCGTTGTTTCACCTTAGTTAGGAATGTGTGTGTTGAGCAACTCAAATTTTTTACCACGCTGCACACGTGCATATCCACAAATGACCACAAAAGCACCATGAGTATTGATTTGGGGGTTTACAAATAAATTTTGATAAGTAGGTGAATTCAGAAATATGGAATTCACAAATAATGAGGATTGACTATGTATAGTAAAGGATTTATTACAGAGATTTGACCTGGGATTTGATCAGAGCTGGTTACGCAGTCTCTATAAGAATGTCGACTTGGCAAGCGATGCTGGAGCTTAGTCTACAGAGCAGACAGTTGTTAAGGGAAGATGTTATGTAAAGGGGTGGAGAGCAAGAATGAGCTGGAACCCATAAGCATGAGCTGGAGCCCATGAAGATGGACTTAAACCCATGTCAGTTCTTGTGGCTTCTGTCCTTGGTGGTGTGGGTGTCCTTTAGAAGCCAGTACCCTTTGTCCTGGTAACCACTGCCTTGTGCCACCAAGTGAACCAGCAGATAAACAGCGTGTGTGAGCCTGAAATTGTTGCTGCTTCACTTTAACTCTCCAAATTTCCCACAGAAGTCTCCCTTTTGTACCATTCTAACTAGAGACACACAGATTGAAAAGGAATTCTGGGAAATGTAGTTCAGCCTAGCCAAATTGCCACATTACAGAGCCTCCACATTTCACCCCTTGTCAACTTGGCACTCGTATACATCTCCTTAAACCAGAAAATCTCCAAACGAAGACATTAATGAAGTCTTGCTTCCACCTAACATGATACAACTATCCCGTGTACAATCGAAAACACACTGAAAAGGAGGATACAAAGCCCATTTTTTGTCCTTGGCTGATAGTTCATTCTTCTCATCTTTGGTATCCTGTAGTTTAAATACTGAGAGATAAAGCTAATTACTATTGACACATCTTACATGAGATGTTAAGGGAATAAGAGAGAAGAAAACAAAAATATTTAGTATATATATTCATATCAAAATGAGGAAATACTCATAACTATTACATTCCTCATTTTTGCAACTGGTCATGTAGTTGTAGCTGGTATGTATAACTACCTTCATTCCATATTCTCTTTGCTTTCAGCAAGCACCTCAACTGGTCATGGTCTCTTGCCTGGTGGGATGACCTGTATCTTCATTCCTGAAGGGTCAGGGCTACTAGCAATCCTGCCTGACTTACATTATTGTAGTTTTCTATTGACACGAATCACAGAAAACATTAACAGATGACCTAGAGAATTTCCTGCACTACAAACACTCCTATTTACCCCCATTGTGTAGTAGCAACTCAGTTTTTCCTTAGTAATCAGGATCAATCACCCTAGCCAATATAGTAACACTCTCTGTTGCTTGTTAATCCAGTGGTATAAGGATTCCAAAGTGGCAAGATGGCAGTTTCAGCTTTCAGTTCAGTGGAATCATTCACCTCATGGAAGCATTCCTCCGTATGGAACCTTTAGACCAACAGAGCCTAAAGTCATGGGAATGGGAAGCAGTAGTTTTGCTAGTAGATTACTAAGGGTGATGAGAAGAGAATCCAGCCCCATTTCTACTCCTCATTCCTAGATCTGGGAGAAACATCACAGTGTATTAAAGGCTGATGTAGAGCACATAACGCACCTGGGAGGACATTGTCTCAGCTCTACAGGGTATTGTCACCTAACCAGGCACCGTAACTGTTCAAAAAGTCATTCCACCATTCTGTCAAGCCTACTGCTTAAGGATAGTGGGGAGCATGGTAATACCAGTGAATGCTGGCAGATCTCAGGCTCTTGCTTGTTCTCTTGCTTGCTCCCTCTGATGGAAGCCAGCTGCCACGTTGTGAGCTGTTCATGCAGAGGCCTATGTGGTAAGGAATCGGTGTCTCTGGCTGAGAGCCAGTGAGGATCTGAAGGCTGCCAACAGCCGCGAGAGTGACCTTGGAAAAGGATCCCCTCCCAGTTGAACCTTGAGATGACTGCAACCTTAGCCAACACCTTGACTGTGGCCTTGTGAGAGGCCCTGAGCTAGTCATCCAGCTAAGCCACACCTCAGGTGCTGGAGCTGATAAATGTGTTTTGTTTTGAGCACATTTTGGAGAATTTTGGAGACGACTTGTTCCACATCGGTAGATAATTAATACAACAGGCTTACTTCAACTCTGGTGGTCGCTCAAGCCTAAGCAGAAAGAAACCTTAACTTTTTTTGAGACTAAAGCTTTGTAAGGTTCTTCTTTTCTCTGATACCTTAGGGTTTAAGAGCAACTCTTTCAAAAAAAGGCACTAAAATGCTCTTTGAAGACAATTTATTCCTACCCTTTCTCTTCCACTACCTCATTAGACTTTGTGGTACAGTTTACCAAAGATAAGATATTGTTTCTTCTTTATCACACTCATTTGATCCTATACTAAGTCGTTAGCTCTTCTCTGAGCTTATACTTAAGCTTATACCATTCAGCTCTTCTCTGACCATATTTTTCGTAGAACAGAACTTGCTACTTTCTGTAACCTTCTATTTCCTGTGGGTGTTTATTCCAACAAATTTGGCTTAAATCAGAAGGAGATTTCATGTATACTCCGCAGCATACACAGTTGTCCCCCACTTTATGAAAGCTTACTTTATGCCACTTCACTTTTATGAAAGACCTGCATTAGTACCTGTTTTCATTAACAGAAGGAAATCCAAAGAGGATTTTTACTTTTAGGAAGAAAGGCGAAAGCAAAGATAGCATTCAGCATTTGTTTTCAGGGAGCCGTTATAGAGGCAGCAAGTACCCTGAGCTGCAAGAGTGGCACCACTAAGCTCCTTCTCGGGGAACTACACTCTGCATCTCAACATCAAGTTGCCATAGCTTAACTGCGCATGTAAACATCCGTGCCTTATCTCGATTTATTTTGGGCATCCACTAGCAAGAGTGCCCTAAGGTAGTTGCTTCTTCACTTTACATCATTTTGGCTTACGAAAGGTTTCACAGGAGTTACTCTACTTTCAGATAGTAGGGGAAACCTGCATCCATTTATTCCTCAAATATTTATTGAGCAATTATTATGTTCCAGGTACTGTTCTGGAAGCTGGGGACATAGCAGTGAACAATAGCTTATAATGACTTTTTTTCCCCCAAAAAAACTGTTTCCTGGCCCTCTGCCAGTGGGTAGTTTGCCCCTTTTGAATCTGGCATCAACACTAGGTTGCATCAATTGAGAGAACAGTTAGGGCCAGTACCCCCAGCATTTTCCATGCCTACTTATAAAAATTGAACAGGTTTTCAATCAAAATCAGCGATTTCCCTCAAAGAGTCCTAAAAAAATGTTGAACATTTTTTATGACATGATCAACATTATTATGACATGATAAAAATGGAATTTTAAAGATTAATTTAGTAAATGAATAAAAAACAGGAGCAAGAAGCCGGAGGCAGTAGACTCAGCAGGATGTGACAATAAAGCCAGTATATGTGGTTGATGGTGTGAATTGGAGTGGTGGCAGTGGGAACAGAGAGGATAGGAGAGCTGTAACAAATATGACTTGGGAATAATCTATGCTCCTTGATGATAAACAGATTGAATGTGGAAGCTAAGGGGAGGGAGAAGACAATGATAAGCTCCGATGAAAAGTAACTGGGATAATGAAAATGTCATTACCAGAAGTACAGGGGAGCTGGAGGGGGAAATCAATTATGGGCAAGAAATGATGAAATTGTTTTATGACCTACTTAATTGAGATAATGATATTTGAGGTGATGGCAGGAAATTCAAGTAGAAATGGCAAACGTTGTTTAAGTACCTTTGAAAGACTTAAAATTCTCTGATTAATAACCCTGTTACTATAATTTAAACTGTTAAGATTATTTGAAATTTTCTATGTGTACTGACCACAGGTTAGTAATGGATGTCCAGACTATCTGTTCAATTTAGTGAAGGCTTTTTTTTTCTAGATTTCTAAATTACGAAGTTTTTTTTCTTGTTATGCTTTGCTTTTTATCTTTTGACTGACG
This sequence comes from Phocoena phocoena, assembly GCF_963924675.1. NCBI lineage: Eukaryota > Metazoa > Chordata > Mammalia > Artiodactyla > Phocoenidae > Phocoena > Phocoena phocoena. Next base: position 75,907,498 of record NC_089221.1, on the reverse strand, counting down.
TTTCATGGTCAAAGCAATGAAATTACCTGTAAAAACACATACTCATTTAATATTGAATTTTTTCCTTTATTACTAAATATGTTTCCCTTTACCCCCAAAATAGATCTAATGCTCATAAAATCTCTATTTTATGAATGTTGTTTACCTGTGCATATATATTTTAAAAGCAGGTATAATAAAATTTTTTAATTGTACTTAAAATACACTGATAATTATTTTCAGTACAGTCACATTGTTTTTATTTTTCTTTTGAAAGCAAATGTAATACTTGACAACTCCACACTTAAGAATTGTCAGCATTATATCTTATATTGTACTCAAAATGAAGTCTGACTTTTCAGTTATTATAACATATAGTGAACGGTGGATATTTGAGGGATCTTGAATACGTGCCAAGTGACTGGTTCCCCCACTTCTTTATTTTTTTTTTTCTTTTTTTTTTTTCCCACTTCTTTATTTTAATAGTATTTCGTACTAGTGAAAATCGGCGCATTGAAAACATGTTATTCAGAGAAACATATAATAGGTTAATAGGATATATGTTTATTGTATAGCTCACATTTTGGTTGTTTATGTTTATTATAAAATGGCAACAGTAAATATCTGCCTCACTTATAGAAATGTTATGAAATGTTACAAGGAAAATTTTTTATTATCTGGAGGGATATTTTAAGTTCATCAAGAGGAAGGCACTGTGAAAATGTAATGTGGCACTATATATTCTCATTAGTCATTTTAGAATTTAAAATTGTCATTTATTTAAAAGCGATTATTGATTATTTTAATCCTGTAGAAATGGAAAAAGCATTTGCAGAAATATTTTCCCTTCTATTTTCTTGTCTCCAATTCTATTTTTAAACAACAGATAACTTAGTTATTCATGTTTTCCTATGTTCTCTGTGACATGGGTAAGGGTCACAAAACCGTAGTCACAGAAAGACAGAAAATATAATGGAGAAATCAAAAGGAAGACTAATAGTCAAAAGAAAAATGTTCAGTAGGACATAGAAATCAGGAGACAAAGCTGAAAGAAACTAGGGTAGCAGTAAAGATGAAATTAGAAATGATCTTATGTGGTGTGTTGCTTCCCCAAAATAACAAATATAATTTTTAACTGTGTATGAGCAGACATTCTTCTGGGTGAAAGGAAAGCAAAATATAAATGTTTGAAAGCAGACAAGGTTATAGAGCACTGATATCTTCTGACTTCTTACAAGTCTGGACACAGCTTGCTTCGGCTGGCCTATGACTGACAGTCCACTCTTTGCCAGGTGGGTTCTAACTGGGCCTAGGTGTGGATAAGTACTGCTGCTCAGGCCCACATACTTTCAGCGCCATCCGAATGTGCTCCCTCCCTGCCTGTCTGGGTATATGCTTTCAGTCTTTATGCATTCATTCAACAATAATTCAGTGTGGACCAGACATTGCTGCAGATGCCAGGGACATAGCAGTGAATTACAGCAGATAATGGTCCCAACGTGGAGCTTGCATTCTAGTAGGAGATACAGACAGTAATAAACAAGATAAGTAAGGAGAGTATATGTGTAGTATGTTAGATAGTGGTCATTGGTAGGAGAAATAGAAAACAAGAAGAAAGGACCTGAAGTGTGTCTATGTGGAGGGACAGATTCGAATTTTTAGGAAGGTGGCCAGGGAAGGCCTCTCTGAGAAGATGACCCTTCTAGTCCTGATCTTCTTGCGTTTCCCACTGGTAAAGACAGTACATATTTGCCTATCTGACTTTAGAGATCCTTTTCCTAGACTTCAGAGTATCTACTTAGGTCTGAAATCTTCACCCTTATGTCCTCCCTGCAGTCTCTTGTTCTGGGTTCTTGAAAACCTGACCTTCTCATCGGATCCACTTTACCAGTCCTCTAAGGTTTATGGTAACCGTAAAGCATAGTTACCAGAAAGTTATTAAAGTTACTCCACTCTTCCTTAAGCAACACGTACAGAAAAGTATAACATTTGTTTGGCACTCTGGACATAAGCAACCTTGACATAAGAGAAGGTTGCTTATGTCCAGAGTTGAATGGACAGAGCCCCTCCTGGCTGACCTGAAGGGTGAGAGGATGAGTATTTTCACATACCTGTGACCCTTTTGTACCAGGCACACAGGATGGAAAGCTCTTTCCACCTACCATTAAGGAAATACGTGAACCTAGATTCATTAAAACTATGCGGTCTAGGGCTTCCCTGGTGGCGCAGTGGTTGAGAGTCCGCCTGCCGATGCAGGGGACACGGGTTCGTGCCCCGGTCTGGGAAGATCCCACATGCCGCGGAGCGGCTGGGCCCGTGAGCCATGGCCGCTGAGCCTGCGCGTCCGGAGCCTGTCCTCCGCAACGGGAGAGGCCACAACAGTGAGAGGCCCGCGTAACGCATAAAAAAAAAAAAAAAAACTATGCGGTCTAGATCTCTGATTCCTGTCAATATATTCCCTCCCCAAACTTGTATCCATCTCAGTTTTTCTTGCCTTTGTCATGGCTTGAGATAGCTTTTTCTTTTTTATTTCAGCTTACTTAGAACACTTGATGTAAATCTGTGTAAAATTTAGAAAATTAACAGTATAAATGGTTTAAAAAAAAAGAAGAAAAAAAGGGGAAAAAAAGAACCAAGGTAGATATCTTAGGAGATAAGAATTAAACTTGAAAACTACTGTATTTAGATGATCCTGTCTTATTCTGTATATAGAAAGGGGCCATTAATGGAACCCTAATTTTTCTTTGCTTAAATAATCCAGACTGACTGTTTACACTGACTAAAATACTGAATATTTGCTAAATATTCACTTCACTTTATTGCTGAAAACATATCTTGAGGAAATGACACTAAGGAGTTATATCTTTTCTTTATTAGTGAATAATCACTTCCTTCTAAAGATACCAATGAAAAATGTATCATTCAGAATGTATAGACAAATTGAGTTGCTCAAATTAATTAGGTAATTGAAAATCTATACTTTGCCTTGTAAACAGACTTTAAAATTCAAGACATCTTAGCATATATGATACCGTACCACTTTTGACTACATGTACTGCTCAAGAATTCTAGCACTCCTCTTTCTTCCATTCAAAGGGTATACATTCTAATTCTTTAAGTGGTGTTTTCATTAACTAAATAGCACTTTTCAGGCAGTTTTTGTTCATTACTGTAGCTGTTATTCATAGGTTAGTTTCCCTATTCATTGTTCTGTGCTACCTTATAATTATTAGTTAATATTAGGGATGAGTGTTCTGAAAGTTGACCACTAGAAATTCTTGTGTTTTCAGCGAATTATTCATTGTAATTAGCTGGAATCAGGTACTTTGGGGAAATAACTGATCAAATACTCATTTAAAATAATCTAACTATATGAATGATATTTATATAGATCACCAATATTTGCCCTGATTATATATATATACTTAATCAGGTCCAATATTATCCTGTGATTTTTGACTTTTCCAGTTTTCCAGTAATCACAGTGAAAAGTAGTCTCACTCCAGAAATCTCACTTTAAAAAAAAATTAAAAATAGCCACCATGTTTTTTACAGCTTTCTGAACCAATTTGTGAAAAATTCGTCAAAGAATTTGGCAGTAAAGGTGGCAACTCTCCTTTTACTGAGCTAACTTTTCCCTTTAAAGATAAAAAGGTTTTAATTATTTTGGAATGCTTTTGGATAAATAACCAAATAATATGAATTTATATTTGTACTTGAAAATTGTTTAAGTTATGAGTTAATTTGTGAGAGAGATTATTTTTACAGTCCCCATAGCAGTGTCTCATGGCTCTTAGTGCTATGTCCCTAGTTGTTAGAAAAGTAAGTCGGGACCAGTGATACCTAAGACAGAGATCTTCGTTCTTTTAAAATAGATATTAAGTATTGATCTCACCTTCCATGGCTGTCTGTGCTTCACTTGTCCTCTTTTTCTCCTTTCCTCTGTCAGCTTTCTGGGTCAGTGCTCTGGATGGCTCTCCCTGGGTCTGTATATTGCTCTCCGACTCTCCCTCTGTCATCTCGTTTAGTCTCTATCTGTGGTTCTTTTCTTATAATTTTTGTCTTCTGTGTCTCCCTGGCTTCATTGTCCCCCACCTAGAGACTCTTTGTTCTGCAGCCTATGGAATCACATCTCCCCCAGCCCACCGTCTCTGCCTGCCCCTTCCTGACCTGTGTGGTTTGCCTGGGTCCACTGCCCTTCACTTCTCTTTGACCAACCGTGTGATATGTGCCTCCCATCTACACCCTCCCTGCCTGCTCTGTCTTGTCACAGACAGACATCAAGTCACCAGTGATAAATCTGTCTGCTGGCAAAAATACCCCCAAAACATACCCCTTCAGAGAAACTGCATTGCTTTCTAGTAGTGATTCAGAACTTCTAAACTAAATATTCTGTGTTACTGAAATGAAAATGCAAAGAGAATATTAGGCACCATAGATAGGTCAAGTATTTACCATTTGTAAAATCCTAACATGTTCTAAGTTGATTATCAGCACTTTAAAGCAGGGATATATTTTTAAAAGATTTTGTCTTACCATAGTTCTTAAAATATAGTCCTTCTTTAAAGGAAAATAGTTTTATTTAATGAAAAATATTTTAAACATAATTTGATCAATGACTTCAGCTTTTAGGTATTAACATTGGTTTAACTGATATATGATATCTAAATATTCTTTGAGAACTGGTACTAGTATTTCCATTCATATTATCTCTATCATAATATCCCCTTCAACCATACATATTTCACCCCAAGTATTCAATATGTTATACCAATAAATAAAGAAATCATGTACCAGCTAGCTTATGCATGTTTTGAATAATCTCATGGTACAATCCTTGACAAAATTCAGTTATTTTACATAATTTCTTAATTTCTAAAGTATTATAGAAGTTACTTGTTTAAAATTTTGGGCAAATAAACATACATATCATTTTAAGCTTTGTATAGCAATGATCTTTATAAATGAGACTTTTGTAAGAGACCCTAAATTGAAATTTTCTAATAAATTTCTAAAATCAGTATTGGCTTAGAGATTCTTTTGTTTTTAGCTAGTTTCAGACATTTTAAAAGACCAAAGTGAAGTTTTTACTTTGAATTTCCTTTTAATAAATTGCCTTCAAAGAAATTGAGTCTTCTTTCCATTTTAATTTGTGTGGCAAAGTAGCCACACCTTTCCTGCTTAGTTTCCAGAAGAATAGTGATTAAATTTAAAATAAGACATTGTTAATTTAAGGTCACAGATACAAGTGATTAAATATAACCAATATGTGGGAAAGCTGTTTGTGGAACTAGATGATATGCAGGTTGAATTTTATAATAAAAAGTATAGTTTTCCATAACCATTGTAGTTTAGATTTTTATAGCACTTCTCTTTTGAAGGAATAATCCCTCAGCATTATTTGGTTTTGCTTTACTTCAGAAATAATATCAAGCATATAAAATCAACACTGGCAGCAAAGCTTAAATTTTAGAAAATCCAAATTTAATTATTTTTACTAATTGATTAGTTGTTGACTTAATTAATTTCCCCTGAAATTAGAGCCTAATCCCATGTCTTACTTCAAACTTGAGTTATTCTTGGTTCTCTTGGGGTAAGAAACTAACTGTAAATATTTATTCCTTAATTGTACAAAGATTTATTGAGTACTTAATATGTACTAGGCACTAGTTTAGACTTTAAAGATTGCTAGAGAGGCTTCCCTGGTGGTGCAGTGGTTGAGAATCCGCCTACCAATGCAGGGGACACGGGTTCGAGCCCTGGTCCTGGAATATCCCACATGCCGCGGAGCAGCTAAGCCCGTGCACCACAACTGCTGAGCCTGCACTCTAGAGCCTGTGAGCCACAACTACTGAAGCCTGCGTGCCTAGAGCCCATGCTCCGCAACAAGAGATGCCACCACAGTGAGAAGCCCGCACACTGCAACGAGGAGTAGCCCCTGCTCTCTGCAACTAGAGAAAGCCCACGCACAGCAACGAAGACCCAACGCAGCCAAAAATAAAATAAATAAATAAGATTGCTAGATATCACTCTTGCCTCTCAAGGAACTCACAGTCTCCTAGGAAAAAAGTCTTTTATCCATTGCAGAGATTCTCTTGGTTCCTAATCACAGGTTGATCATTGAAATAGGTGAGGTGAAGAGAAAGGTTAAGGACTTATGAGCTCCTTCAGGACCCAAATGTAACTCTTAGTTCACTAACAGCTCACTTTATTAAATGGTACCCCACTACTATCTAAGAGCTAGTGCATCTTCTCAAAGTGTCCACCTTCCTTCCCTACTATTATAAGACCCTGACTTTTTACTCTAGCTATACGTTTCAAATGAATGTGTTACTTGTCATTTCAAACTCTTTAATGGTATTAAGTCAGCATTTATGAAGAAGAGCTTTGGATTTAACATGATTGTGAGAAATTTGTATCCTCCTAAATGTGTGGAGAATTAATTCTATAGTATGGCCAGACGAAGATCTGCAGTCATACTCTGTATAAAATGAGGATAATACTAGTACAGTCTTATTGGGTTATGGTCAGAATTAAGTGAAATAATCCATATGGGACTGTTAAAATAGTACCTGGCATATGGTTACAACTCAATGAATACAGGTGGTCCTCGCTTTGCACCGTTATAATATACACAAATTTCAGTTACCATAGTTTAGTTAAATAACACCAAACCCCCCCGAAACAAGGTTCAGAATTTCAGTTACCACAATATATTAACTATTAGTAATTGCATTAAGTACAACTGTCTATGTAAATAAACAGATGCACATCATGATCAATGACCAATTATATCCCTTTTTTCAAAATCTGTCACTGACCAAACACTGCATATCTGTTATTCAGTTCATACACAGTAGCACTATCTGTTTTTATAAAAATGGATGGTCAGGGGGCTTCCCTGGTGGCACAGTGGTTGAGAGTCCGCCTGCCAAGGCAGGGGACACGGGTTCATGCCCCGGTCCGGGAAGATCCCACATGCTGCAGAGCGGCTAGGCCTGTGAGCCATGGTCGCTGAGCCTGCGCATCCAGAGCCTGTGCTCCACAATGGGAGAGGCCACAACAGTGAGAGGCCAGCGTACCGCAAAAAAAAAGGATGGTCAGAAGAGAGATCTGGCCAAAGATGAAAGTGAAGCAAACACATGAAATGCTGGAAGTGAAATTGGAAAGCACTGTGACGAAAAGATGAAGATGTCCCAGAGGAAGTGATACTGGCAAAAAAAACCACTTCATATCAAATGAACTCTCAGAGATATTTCATGACATTGGAAGCTTGAAGGGTAAAATGTTGGAAGCTGATCCACACTAGGAGTGTGAAAGTTAGCCAAGGCATAGAAAAGATTTGTTTGAACTGTATCATAAGTTATATGACAAGAAAGCAAGCACTATTCAAACTACTCTTAATAAGTTTTTTACAAAGAAATAAAGCATCTTAATTCTCATTGTTTCTAATGTTTTAAAGATGAAGTGTAATGTACTAAGTACAATTAGTCTTACTCTTTTTTTCATTCCCCGACCCTATTCATTTTTAGCTGACAGTAAGAAGACTTTTAATGTTTTGACAAAAAAAAGGTCATGGGACAACTGTAGTTTTTTTTCATTGATTATTATGATCACTTTGCCTGATTTCAGCTTGTATGGTCCTCTGTATAGTCCCACACTACCGTGCAAAGCAAGAACTTCCTGTTATTATTATTAGAAATTATTTTACCCAACAATCAAGTACCATAGTTTTAGAGAAATTGTTCTTTGCTTTTCAATATTTGAGAGTTAAAAACTTTCTGTCATTTCTCTCCTGCTTCATTCTATTTTCTAGATTATCTAAGTCCTGATTCTAGTTATGTCTCGTCATGAGTCTCAGAGCCTCCCAGTACATCTTCTACAGAAGTACGGTCTTTAAACTCCTCAATTTTCCTATTCTTCAGCATTCTCCGTATTTCACTCTTCCAATTTACTTAAATTCCACACTGACCCTTTCCCTTTCACTCTCCTTCCTGCTAGTGTCCTATTCTTCCATACTCTCCCTGAAAGCCTATCGGCTCTTTCACACATTGTCTTCCTTTCAAATGACCCCTGCCCTAGAACATATCCTTATGAGAAACTTCTATAAATTCATCAGTTTCTTCCTTGTGTTTCATCTACTTTTCTGTCAGTCATAAAAGACAAGTGTCATTCTTGAATTTAAATTACTACAAGAAATTCTACCACTCTATTTGTTTTACTTCAGTTCATAGTTTCTTAGAGAGATTCCAGGGACATTCACAGAGGCCCCAAACTTAATGATGGTAATGGCACCAAAATCAACTAATTTGGAATCTCCTTAACAAAAATAATTCTCACAGCACCTAAAAGAATTGCATCCTATAAACAAAAATTCTGTTCTACTTCTCATTTACTTCTCTTGAGCCCATGTCACATCCTAAATTACTGGTTTCATTGGTCGTAAGCTGTCATTTCTGTTAGGTGTATTTTACTGTGCAGTGTAATAGAAAACTTTTTCACTCAACAAGTTGTGTATCTCCTGCTTAAAAGTGTAAGCAGAGTACAAATTTGAATGCAGAAGACGGTGACTGCGCCCTGACTAGAGTAATCAATGCAAGAACATCCTTAAAGCTTTTCTTCTGTAACAAGGGCAAACTCAGCTAAAAAGTTTGTTTAAATCCTGCTTGGCATAACAAGAACCGTTCAACTTTATCTACTTGTGACTATCTTTGAATATACCTGACTCATCACCATAATGCCTTTCAACTCAGCCCTGCTCAACTCAACCACGCTTCCTGCCTTATACAGATATTGTAAATCTTTAAGGCTTCTGGTGAAGGCGGTAGGGTTTTTATACTTAGTATTATTTTATGGCACAGGAAGTTCATTGGTCATGAATATCACAGATCTACAAAATAAAATGGAAAGGTTTTTCTCTCTGTACTCTAAAGCTCTTTGTAGTCTGATTATGTGGGTTGTGTCATATTTGTGTCACGAGCTGTTATTTCTAAGCAGCAATTATATCACAGCAGAGTCATTTTTTACAGTAACAAAAAGAACAGCAACAAAATGAAGTAACAACAACAACAAAAAGTCCTTCATCATCTTAATCTGAAATTAAGAAAATCAGGGAAATTTTATGTTGGCAATATGCTACATTCTAGTTTTTCTCTACGTATTTTATAAGTAAAAGCATGTCGTTATTCACAAATAGCTGTCCTGTCTTATCTCCTTTACAGAACAGTGCTATTTTATGTATTTTGTGAATTTATCTCATAGAGTAATAAATTATTCTTTCCAGTGACTACACTGATGTGACTAACTCTTTTTCCAATTTGTTACAACTTTAATATTCTTACTGTATGTACCTTATCTACACTTACTGAGTTTTCTTAACGGCCTAACTTATCTTCAGTGTCTCACTTTGTCTTTCTTTTAAATTAATTTTTATGGGAGTATAGTTGCTTTACAATGTTGTGTTTCTACTGTACAGCAAGATGAATCAGTTATACAGACACACATAGCCCCTCTTTTTTGGATTTCCTTCCCATTTAGGTCATCACAGTGCATTAAGTAGAGTTCCCTGTGGTATACAGTATGTTCTCATTAGTTATCTGTCTTATACTTAGTAACAATAGTGTATATATGTCAATCCCAATCAACCAGTTCCTCCCACCCCACCCCCTTTCCCCCTTGGTATCCATACATTTGTTCTCTATATCTGTGTCTCTATTTCTGCTTTGCAAATAAGATGATCTATACCATTTTTCCAGAGTCCACATATATGTGTTAATATACGCTACTTGTTTTTCTCTTTCTGACTTACTTCCCTCTGTATGACAGTCTCTAGGTCCATCCACATCTCTACAAATGACCCAATTTCATTCCTTTTTATGGCTGAGTAATAATCCATTGTATACGTGTACCACATCTTCTTTATCCATTCCTCTGTTGATGGACATTTAGGTTGCTTCCATGTCCTGGCTATTGTAAATAGTGCTGCCGTGAACATTGGGGTGCATGTATCTTTTCGAATTATGGTTTTCTCTGAGTATATGCCCAGTAGTGGGATTGTGGGTCATATGGTAATTCTATTTTTAGTTTTTTAAGGAACCTCCATACTGTTCTCCATAGTGGCTGTATCAATTTACATTTACATTCCCACCAACAGTGCAAGAGGGTGCCCTCTTCTCCACACCCTCTCCAGCATTTATTGTTTCTAGATTTTTTGATGATGGCCATTCTGACTGGTGTGAGGTGATACCTCATTGTAGTTTTGATTTGCATTTCTCTAATGATTAGTGATGTTGAGCATCCTTTCATATATTTGTTGGCAATCTGTATATCTTCTTTGGAGAAATGTCTATTTAGGTCTTCTGCCCATTTTTGGATTGGGCTGTTTGTTTTATTGATATTGAGCTGCATGAGTTGCTTGTATATTTTAGAGATTAATCCTTTGTCAGTTGCCTCATTTGCAAATATTTTCTCCCATTCTGAGGGTTGTCTTTTAGTCTTTATGTTTTCCTTTGCTGTGCAAAAGCTTGGAAGCTTCATTAGGTCCCATTTGTGGGTCCATAAGGATCTTGCTGTGATTTATGTCATAGAGTGTTCTGCCTATGTTTTCCTCTCAGAGTTTTATAGTGTCTGGCCTTACATTTAGGTCTTGAATCCATTTAGAATTTATTTTTGTGTATGGTATTAGGCAGTGTTCTAATTTCATTCTTTTACATGTAGCTGTCCAGTTTTCCCAGCACCACTTAATGCAGAGGCTGTCTTTTCTCCATTGCATATTCTTGCCTCCTTTATGAAAGATAAGGTGACCATATGTGCGTGGGTTTATCTATGTGCTTTCTATCCTGTTCCCTTGATCTATATTTCTGTTTTTGTGCAAGTACCATACTGCCTTGATTACTGTAGCTTTGTAGTATAGTCTGAAGTCAGAGAGGCTCATTCCTCCAGCTCTGTGTTTCTTTCTTAAGATTGCTTTGGCTATTCAGGGTCTTTTGTGTTTCCATACAAATTGTGAATTTTTTTGTCCTAGTTCTGTGAAAAATGCCAGTGGTAGTTTGATAGGGATTGCATTGAATCTGTAGATTGCTTTGGGTAGTAGAGTCATTTTCACAATGTTGATTCTTCCAGTCCAAGAACATGGTATATCTCTCCATCTCTTTGTATCATCTTTAATTTCTTTCATCAGTGTCTTATAGTTTTCTGCATACAGGTCTTTTGTCTCCTTAGGTAGGTTTATCCTAGGTATTTTATTATTTTTGTTGAAATGGTACATGGGAGTGTTTCCTTAATTTCTCTTTCAAATTTTTCATCATTAATGTTTAGGAATGCCAGAGATTTCTGTGCATTAATTTTGTACCCTGCTACTTTACCAAATTCATTTATTACCTCTAGTAGTTTTCTGGTAGCATCTTTAGGATTCTCTATGTATAGTATTATGTCATCTGCAAACAATGATAGCTTTACTTTACTTCTTTTCCTATTTGGATTCCTTTTATTTCTTTTTCTTCTCTGGTTGCTGTGGCTAAAATTCCAAAACTATGTTGAATAATAGTGGTGAGAATGGACACCCTTGTCTGGTTCCTGATCTTAGAGGAAATGGTTTCAGTTTTTTTACCATTGAGAATGATGTTGGCTGTGGGTTTGTCATATATGTCCTTTATTATGTTGAGGTAAGTTCCCTCTATGCCTACCTTCTGGAGGGTTTTTATCATAAATGGGTATTGAATCTTGTTAAAAGATTTCTCTATATCTATTGAGATGATCATATGGTTTTCCTCCTTCGATTTGTTAATATGGTTTATCACATTGCTTGATTTGCATATATTGAAGAATCCTTGCATTCCTGGGATAAACCCCACTTGATCATGGTGTATGATCCTTTTAATGTGCTGTTGGATTCTGTTTGCTAGTATTTAGTTGTGGATTTTTGCATCTATGTTCATCAGTGATATTGGCCTGTAGTTTTTCTTTGTGACGGCTTTGTCTAGTTTTGGTATCAGGGTGATGGTGGCCTCATAGAATGAGTTTGGGAGTATTCTTCCCTCTGCTATATTTTGGAAGCATTTGAGAAGGATAGGTGTTAGCTCTTCTCTAAATGTTTGGTAGAATTCGCCTGTGAAGCCATCTGGTCCTGGGTTTTTGTTTGTTGGAAGATTTTTAATCACAGTTTCAATTTCAGTGCTTGTGATTGGTCTGTTTATATTTTCTATTTCCTCCTGGTTCAGTCTCGGAAGGTTGTGCTTTTCTTAGAATTTGTCCATTTTTTCCAGGTTGTCCATTTTATTGGCATATAGTTGCTTGTAGTAATCTCTAATGATCCTTGGTATTTCTGCAGTGTCCGTTGTTACTTCTCCTTTTGCATTTCTAATCCTATTGATTTAAGTCTTCTCCCTTTTTTTTTTTTTTGATGAGTCTGGCTAATGGTTTATCAATTTTGTTTATCTTCTCAAAGAAACAGCTTTTAGTTTTATTGATCTTTGCTATCATTTCCTTCATTTCTTTTTCATTTATTTCTGATCTGATCTTTATGATTTATTTCCTTCTGCTAACTTTGGGGGTTTTTTTTGTTCTTCTTTAATTGCTTTAGGTGTAAGGTTAGGTTTTTTCTTTGAGGTGTTATTTGTTTCTTGAGGTAGGATTGTATTGCTATAAACTTCCCTCTTAGAACTGCTTTTGCTACATCCCATAGGTTTTGGGTTGTTGTGTTTTCATTGTCATTTGTGTCTAGGTTTTTCTTATTTCCTCTTTGATTTCTTCAGTGATCTCTTGGTTATTGAGTTATGTGTTGTTTAGCCTCCATGTTTTTGTATTTTTTTACAGATTTTTTTCCTGTAATTGATATCTAATCTCATAGCATTGTGGTCAGAAAAGATACTTGATAGATTTCAAGTTTCTTAAATTTACCAAGGCTTGATTTGTGACCCAAGATATGATCTATCCTGGGGAACGTTCCATGAGCACTTCAGAAGCAAGTGTATTCTGTTGTTTTTGGATGGAATGTCCTATAAATATCAATTAAGTCCATCTCTTTTAATATTTCATTTAAAACTTGTGTTTCCTTATTTATTTTCATTTTGGGTGATCTGTCCATTGGGGAAAGTGGGGTGATAAAGTCCTCTACTATGATTGTGTTACTGTCATTTCCCCTTTTATGGCTGTTAGCATTTGCCTATGTATTGAGGTGCTGCTATGTTGGGTGCATAAATATTTACAATTGTTCTGTCTTCTTCTTGGATTGATCCCTTAATCATCATGTAGTGTCCTTCTTTGTCTCTTGTAATAATCTTTATCTTAAAGTCTATTTTGTCTGATATGAGGATTGCTACTCCAGCTTTCTTTTGATTTCCCTTTGCATGGAATATCTTTTTCCATCCCCTCACTTTCAGTCTGTATGTGTCCCTAGGTCTGAAGTGGGTCTCTTGTAGACAGTGTATATACAAGTCATGTTTTTGTATCCATTCAGCCAGTATATGTCTTTTGGTGGGAGCATTTAATCCATTTATGTTTAAGGTAGTTATCATTATGTATGTGCCTATTACCATTTTCTTAATTGTTTTGGGTTTGTTGTAGTAAGTCTTTTCCTTCTCTTGTGTTTCCTGCCTAGAGAAGTTCCTTTAGCATTTGTTGTAAAGCTGGTTTGGTTGTGCTTAATTCTCTTAGCTTTTGGTTGTCTGTAAAGATTTTAATTTCTCCATCAAATCTGAATGAGATCCTTGCTGTGTAGAGTAATCTTGGTTGTAGGTTTTTCCCTTTCATCACTTCAATATGTCCTGCCACTTCCCTCTGGCTTACAGAGTTTCTGCTGAAAGATCAGCTGTTAACCTTATGGGGATTCCCTTGTATGTTATTTGTTGTTTTTCCCTTGCTGCTTTTAATATTTTTTCTTTGTATTTAATTTTTGATAGTTTGATTAATATGTGTCTTGTCGTGTTTCTCCTTGGATTTATCCTGTATGGGACTCTCTGCACTTCCTGGACTTGACTGACTATTTCCTTTCCCATATTAGGGAAGTTTTCAGCTATAATCTCTTCAAATATTTTTTCAGTCCCTTTCTTTCTCTCTTCTTCTTCTGGGACCCCTATAATTCGAATGTTGGTGCGTTTAATGTTGTCCCAGAGGTCTCTGAGACTGTCCTCAATTCTTTTCATCCTTTTTTCTTTATTCTGCTCTGTGGCAGTTATTTCCACTATTTTATCTTCCAGGTCACTCATCCATTCTTCTACCTCAGTTATTCGGCTATTGATTCCTTGTAGAGAATTTTTAATTTCAATTATCGTGTCATTCATTATTGTTTGTTTGCCCTTTAGTTCTTCTAGGTCCTTGTTAAACGTTTCTTGTATTTTTTCCATTCTATTTCCAAGATTTTGTTTCATCTTTACTATCATTACTCTGAATTCTCTTTCAGGTATACTGCCTATTTCCTCTTCATTTGTTTGGTCTGGTAGATTTTTACCTTGCTCCTTCATCTCCTGTGTGTTTCTCTGTCTTCTCATTTTCCTTAACTTACTGTGTTTGGTGTCTCCTTTTTTGCAGGATGAAGGTTCATAGTTCCAACTGTTTTTGGTGTCTCCCCCCAGTGGGTAAGGTTGTTTCAGTGGCTTGTGTAGGCTTCCTGGTAGAGGGGACTGGTGACTGTGTTCTGGTGGATGAGACTGTATCTTGTCTTTCTGGTGGTCAGGCCTTCAGGTGGTCAGGCGTGTTCAGTGGTATATTTTGGAGTGTCTGTGACCTTATTATGATTTCAGGCAGCCTCTCTGCTAATGGGTGGGGTTGTGTTCCTGTCTTGCTAGTTGTTTGGCATAGTGTGTCCAGCACTGTAGCTTGCTGGTTGTTGAGTGGAGCTGGGTCTTAGCATTGAGATGGAGATCTCTGAGAGAGCTTTCGCCATTTGATATTACATCGAGCCAGGAGATCTCTGGTGGACCAATGTCCTGAACTTGGCTCTCCCACCTCAGAGGCACAGGCCTGACACCCGGCCTGAGCACCAAGACCCTGTCAGCCACACAGCTCAAAAGAAAAGCGAGAAAAAAAGAAAGAAAGAAAGAAATTTAATTAAGTTATTAAAATAAAAATTTTTTTTAATTATTAAAAATTTAAAAATTAGAATTAATAAAAAAGGACAAAAAAGACGATAGCAACCAAACCAAAAAACAAAGCTACCAATGATAACAAGTGCTAAAAACTATACTAAAAAAAAGACAGAACCCTAGGACAAATGGTAAAAGCAAAGCTATACAGACAAAATCACTCAAAAAAGCATACACATACACACTGACAAAAAGAGAAAAAGGAAAAAAAATATATCTATATATATATAAAGAAAAAAAGGAAGAGAGCAACCAAATCCGTAAACAAATCTACCAGTGATAATAAACTCTAAATACTAAACTAAGATAAACATCAAACCAGAAACAAATTAGATGCAGAAAGCAAACTCCAAGTCTACAGTTGCTCCCAAAGTCCATTGCCTTAATTTGGGGATGATTCGTTGTCTGTTCAGGTATTCCACAGATGCAGGGTACATCAACTTGATTGTGGAGATTTAATCTGCTGCTCCTGAGGCTGCTGGGAGAGATTTCCCTTTCTCTTCTTTGTTCGCACAGATCCTGGGGTTCAGCTTTGGATTTGGCCCCGTCTCTGTGTGTAGGTCACCTGAGGGCATCTGTTCTTTGCTCAGACAGAATGGGGTTAAAGTAGCAGCTGATTAGGGGGCTGCGGCTAACTCAGGCTGGGGGTGGAGGGAGGGATATGGAACTTGGGGCAAGCCTGCCGTGGCAGAGGCTGGCGTGACGTTGCAACAGCCTGAGGTGCACCATGTGTTCCCCTGGGGAAGTTGTCCCTGGATCATGGGACTTGACAGTGGCAGGCTGCACAGGCTCCCCGGAGAGGAGGTGTGGATAGTGACCTGTGCTTACACACAGGCTTCTTGTTGGTGGCTGCAGCAGCAGCCTTAGCTTTTCATGCCCATCTCCAGTGTCCACGCTGATAGCCATGGCTCACACCGTCTCTGGAGATCATTTAAGTGATGCTCTGAATCCCCTCTCCTTGCGCACCCCAAAACAATGGTCTCTTGCCTCTTAGGCAGTTCCATACTTTTCCCCGGACTCCCTCCCGGCTGGCTGTGGTGCACTAGCCCCCTTCAGGCTGTGTTTACGCAGCCAACCCAAGTCCTCTCCCTGGGATTTGACCTCCAGAGCCTGAGCCTCAGCTCCCAGCCCCCACCCGCCCTGGTGGGTGAGCTGACAAGCCTCTCAGGCTGGTGAATGCTGGTCGGCACCAATCCTCTGTGTGGGAATCTCTCCGCTTTGCCCTCTGCACCCCTATTTGCTGTGCTCTCCTCCATGGCTTGGAAGCTTCACCCCCGCCACTCCCCATCTTCGCCAGTGAAGGGGCTTCCTAGTGTGTGGAATCTTTTCCTCCTTCACAGCTCCCTCCCAGACGTGCAGGTCCCATCCCTATTCTTTCGTCTCTGTTTTCTTTTTTCTTTTGCCCTACCGAGGTACGTGGGTGTTTCTTGCCTTTTGGGAAGTCTGAGGTCTTCTGCCAGCGTTCAGTAGGTGTTCTGTAGGAGCTGTTCCACATGTAGATGTATTTCTGATGTATTTGTGGGGAGGAAGGTGATCTCCACGTCTTACTTCTCCGCCATCTTAACGGTCTCTCCCCTGTAATTGATTTCTAATCCCATAGCCTTGTGGTCGGAAAAGATGCTTGATACGATTTTAGTTTTCTTAAATTTACCGAGGCTTGGTTTGTGACCAAAGATGTGATCTATCCTGTAGAATGTTTCATGTGCACTTGAGTAGAAAGTGTATTCTGCTGCTTTCGGTTGGAATGTCCTGTAAATTTCAATTAAGTCTATCTGGTCTAATGAGTCATTTAAGGCTTTTGCTTCCTTATTAATTTTCTGTCTGGATGATCTATCCATTGGTGTAAGTAGAGTGTTGAAGTCCCCCACTATTATTGTGGTACTGTCGATTTCCCCTTTTATGGCTCTTAGCATTTGCCTTATGTATTGAGGTGCTCCTATGTTGGGTACATAAATACTTACAATTGTTATATCTTCTTCTTGGATTGATCCCTTGATCATTATGTAGTGTCCTTCCTTGTCTCTTGTAATAGTCTTTATTTTAAAGTTTATTTTGTCTGATATGAGTATTGCTACTCCAGCTTTCTTTTGATTTCCATTTGCATGGAATATCTTTTTGCATCCCATCACTTTCAGTCTGTATGTATCCCTAGGTCTGAAGTGGGTCTGTTGTAGACAACATATGTACGGGTCTTGTTTCTGTATCCATTCAGCCAATCTATGACTTTTGGTTGGATCATTTAATCCGTTTACATTTAAGGTAATATCAATATGTATGTTTCTATTACCATTTTCTTAATTGTTTTGGATTTGTATTTGTAGGGTTTTTTCTGCTCTGTGTTTCCTGCCTAGAGAAGTTCCTTTAGCATCTGTTGTAAAGCTGGTTTTGTGGTGCTGAATTCTCTTAGCTTTTGCTTGTCTGTAAAGCTTCTGATTTCTCCATCAAATCTGAATGAGATCCTTGCTGGGTATAGTAATTTTGGTTGTAGGTTTTTCCCTTTCATCACTTTAAATATGTCCTGCCACTCCCTTCTGGCCTGCAGAGTTTCTGCTGAAAAATCAGCTGATAAACTGATGGGGATTCTCTTGTAGTTATTTGTTGCCTTTCCCTCTGCTTTTAATATTTTTTTCTTTGTATTTAATTTTTGTTAGTTTGATTAATATATTTCTCAGCGTGTTTCTCCTTGGGTTTATCCTGTATGGGACTCCCTGCACCTCCTGGAGTTGATTGTCTATTTCCTTTCACATGTTCAGGAAGTTTTCTACTATAATCCCTTCAAATATTTTCTAAGGCCCTTTTCCTTTATCTCCTTCTCTGGTACCCCTATAATTCGAATACTGTTGCCTTTAATGTTGTCCCAGAGGTCTCTGAAAGTGTCCTCCTTTCTTTTCATTCTTTTTTCTTTATTCTGCTTTGTGGCAGTTATTTCCACCATTCTGTCTTCCAGGTCACTTTCCCGTCCTTCCACCTCAGTTATTCTGCTATTGATTCCTTCTAGTGTATTTTTAATTTCAATTATTGTGTTGTTCATCACTGATTGTTTGTTCTTTAGTTCTTCTAAGTCCTTATTAAACATTTCTTGTATCTTCTCAATCCATGCCTCCATTCTAATTCTGAGATCTTGGATCATCTTTACTATCATTACTCTGAATTATTTTTCAAGTAGATTGCCTATTTCCTCTTCATTTATTTGGTCTTGTGGGATTTTACCTTGCTCTTTCGTCTGCAACATATTTCTCTGTCCTCTCATTTTGTCTAACCTACTGTGTTTATGGTCTCATTTCTGCAGGCTGCAGGCTTGTAGTTCCTTTTGCTTCTGTTGTCTGCCCGCTGGTGAGTGAGGTTGGTTCAGGGGCTTGTGTAGGCTTCCTGGTGGGAGGGACTGGTGCATCCGCTCTGGTGGGTGGAGCTGAATCTTTTTCCTCTGATGGGCAGGGCCACGTCATGTGGTGTGTTTTCTGGGGTGTCTATGAGCTAGTTCAACTTTAGGTAGCCTATCTGCTGATGGGTTGGGCTGTGCTTCTGTCTTGCTGGTTGTTTGGCATGAGGTATCCAGCACTGGAGCCTACAGGCAGTTGGGTGGAGCTGTGACTTGATGTTGATATGGATACCTTGGGAGAGCTCACACTGATTAATATTTCCTGGGCCCAGGAGTTCTCTGGTGGTCCAGCATCCTGGGCTCAGTGCTCCCACCCCAGAGGCCCAGGCCCGACCCCTGGCCAGGGAGCCAAGAGCCTGCAAGCTGCACAGTGCAGCCAGAGGGACAAAAAAAGAAAACAAAACAAACAGACAAACAAAACCCAAGACAAATAGCAAAAGCAAAAACAAAGAGCAGCAACAACACAACACACACACACAGAAAAAAGAACAAACAAACAAAAGAATTCAAAAATGAGGGGCTTCCCTGGTGGCACAGTGGTTAAGAATCCACCTGCTAATGCAGGGGACATGGGTTCGAGCCCTGGTCTGGGAAGATCCCATGTGCCGCAGAGCAACTAAGCCTGTGCACCACAACTACTGAGCCCACATGCCACCACTACTGAAGACCACGTGCCTAGAGCCTGTGCTCTGCAACAAGAGAAAACACCTCAGTGAGAAGCCTGCGCACAGCAGCAAAGAGTAGCCCCCGCTCGCTGCAACTAGAGAAAGCCCACGCACGGCAACAAAGACCCAACGCAGCCAAAAACAAATAAATAAATAAATAAAAATAATTTAAAAATGAGAACAGTGAGGAGTAAAGTAACAAAAACTGAAAAAAAAAAACCAAAGCAAACAATAAACCAGAAAGTGAAGAAAATATACACATAAAAACAATAAAAAAGAATAAAACAAAGAGCCAAAACAAGAAAAAAACACAAAACAACAAAAATAAAGTAAAAATAGAAAAAAAAAAATATATATATATATTAAAAAAAGAAGGGCTTCCCTGGTGGCGCAGTGGTTGAGAGTCCGCCTGCCGATGCAGGGGACATGGGTTCGTGCCCCGGTCCAGGAAGATCCCACATGCCGCGCAGCAGCTAGGCCTGTGAGCCATGGCCGCTGAGCCTGCGTGTCCGGAGCCTGTGCTCCACAACGGGAGAGGCCACAACAGTGAGAGGCCCGCGTACCGCAAAAAAATAAAAAAAGAAAAAGAAAAAAGTTACAAAATAATAAAAGCAACAACACCAACAAGTGAACAAAATGAAACAAACCCCAAAAAATAATAATCGTAATAAGAATATTTTCCTCAGGCCTGCTCTGTCAGTGTCCTTGCTCCCCCAGTGAACCAGAGCCAGTCCCCACTTCCCCTGGAGGCCTTCCAGTACTTCTAGGTTGGTCTCTGGACCTGCTGTGGACTCTGTGGGGCCAGCTCAGACCCTGACCTGACCTAACTCGCCCATGTTCTTGCCTCCAGAGTCCACTGCTGCGAAGGCCAGACCAGTCTCAGTTGTGGGAACACTCATTGTCCATTCAGGTATTCCACAGATGTGGGATTTACCAAGCCGATCTTGGGGATTTAATCCATGGCCTGTGCAGCTGCACAGAAAGATTTCCATTCTTCTTCCTCAGTCGCACCGCCCCGGGGGCTCAGCTTTGGTTTTGACCCCGCATCCACCTGTGCGCCATCCTTAGGCATCTGTTCCTTGCCCAGCTGAGAGGGAGCAAAAGCAGTGGCTGCTTGGGGCTGGGGTCGGGTACAGAGGGCACAGTTGGGGTGTGTGTGAGTTGCCTGCAGCAGCAGGGACCAGCAGGCCATTGCAACAGACTGTGGCATGCTCGCTGTGCCAGGAGTACCTCCCAGAGATGGTGGAGGCAGGAGCTGGCACGCGGGGGCAGGGGCAACCCCCCACCACTCACCACTCAACAATGACGCCTCACTTTCCAGGCAGATGACGCTTCCCCTAGGGGCATTTGGAGCCACGGATCCCCTGACACCCGTCCCCTCTGGTGTTCTGCGCAGCCAACAGAGCTCCTCTCCCTGATCTGCTCTCCCAACCCCACACTTTAGCATTCAGCGCCTGCCAGCATCAGTACACTTCCGTCCCAGGCAGGGGAGCCCAGGGCTGATTCCCAAGGAGGCTTTGGGATGGGTGGCGCTCAGGCCCCTTGAGCCCAGGTGGGCGTAGGAGACCCTGACCCGAGGGGCAGGCAAGCCCACTCAGATGGGAGCCCCTCCCAGTGCCTGTGGAGGCGGAAGAAGCCAGCAGGTGGGGAGAGGGGTTGTAATGGCGGCCCCGCCCCTTGCGTGCCACTCAACAATGACGCCTTGCTTCTATGGCGTCCTGCACTTTTCCCGCAGACTTTCCTGGTTGTGTAGCTCCTTACTCCTGGCCCTTCAGGCTGTCTTTTCACAGCCAACAGCTGTCCCCTCCTGGGTCCACACTCCAAATCCCACTTTCCAGCACCAAGCCCTGCCCTCCACAACTGGCAACTCAGGACTCAGGCTGGAATGTGCTAGAGCTGCAATGTAGACCACTTGTGTAGTTCTTACCTTGTCCTGACTTCTGCAGACTGTCTGCTGCATTCTCCTTTGATCCCCCAAAGGTCCTTTTCTGTCACAGCTAATTTCCCCACCGAGAGGGAGTTTTTCTGAGTGCGGGGACCTCCTCTCACCTTCAGCTTCCCGCCAGGGGTGCTGATCCCTGTTTTGCTTACTCTTTTCTTTTTATCTTCTTTCTTTCCTCCTACAGGTTTTGAGGGGATTTTTCTTGTCCTTTTAGGTGTCCGAAGTCTTCTGCTAATGTTTAGCAGGTGCTCTATGAGAATTGTTCCATTTGTAGATGTATTCTTGATGTATATGTGAGGAGAGATGAATTCCGCGTCCTTCTATTCTGCCATCTTGAGTCCCCCCGCTCACCTTGCTTTATGTAGTTTTCTACTTGAAAATCCACCCAGAGAATTGACAGTTTAATCATTTCAGTGTATTTTGAGGTAGTTTCAGTGAACTAAATTGTTGTGGTGTGTGATGTTAACTCTCTCACTGTGAGGTCGGAGGCATCTTTCCTTACTGGACAGTTATCACAGTTCTCCTGGGTTTCTCACTTTACTTCCTAGACCCAGAGAGGGACTTCCCAGTAACTGGTCTCTGGATCTTGTCTCCTGCCTTTGCTTTTTGTCTCCTTGACTAATGTGGTTTTTGGGGACCTATACCTGCCCTTCTGGTGACAGTGCCTTTACACACTGATGCCTGGTCAATGCTCAGTTACTAGGATACATGTAGAGTGGGAAAAACTATAAAATTGGCACCATCTAGCGGGCCTGGCCCTCTCTGCCTGACTTGTACATTATTCTTAGATCTTCTCTGTTGATCTAATTACATTCAAAAAGTATTTTTTGGAGCCTCCGACAGAGAAATGAAACTCCTCACATAGTCCTGAACAAAGCTGTGTCCTCCATCTGGGGCATGAGCAGCTTTGGGAGAGATGCATTTGGAGAGATGAGGAAGCAGGGATCACCTTCCTGGTTAACGAGATAACTGATCAATAGGATGGTGTAAATCAAAACCAGATCTCCCTCTCATCCAGGTGTTTTTATGCACTTACCATCCTCAGAGTACTGTGCATAGCTCAGGCATTAGCACATTGTTTGGCACATAAGTACAAAATAAATGGTATCTGTAATGTCCGTTCAGAGACAGTTCCGTATCTCCTGGGTCGGAGCTATGACATGAAACTCCAGCCGGCTTTATAAAGCAGCCAGTGTATCTGAATGGAAAGACACTGAGTTCAGAGAGGAGGGAGATCACTGTAGTCCTGAGTGTATTGGCCAAGCTTTTCAAAGAGATGAAACTTGAACCAAGACCTACAAGGACGTTTATCATTAACTTTGCCTGCACTGTTTTCTGCTTCTTACCATTAGTGATCCTGGCAGTTGGTTTTGACATCTTAGGATAGAAGCTACTTAAGGAGAGCTTAATTTCACAAATCCTGATGCTTTGTGTATTTCAGCTTAAAACTTAACTTTCTCTTAATTCCAAAGATCCTAATAATAGAAAACTGTTAACTTCTCTTTGGGCAAGTGTAGCTGTCCTGCTCTCCTGACAGTTTCTCTTCTCCTCCATTTAGGTTATAAATACATGGGGCCTGGGACCATGTGTTTCTTATCCTTACTTTATAATTCCCTATGGATAAGACTGGCCTGATTCTTACATTGTAATCTAATCACTTACTAAGAGGTCTCGGGGTTTGTTGAAGGTGATGGATTAGCCTCTCAAGCGCCCCAGCCCAAACAGTGCTGGTTGTCTTGGGCATTCCCATCACCTGCCTTCCCTGATCCCTATTTCTGTTCCAACCAAATATGTTCCTGCTTTTTTCCCCTGATCACCCCATTTCTATAGCACATTAAATATACTTTTAAGGAGGTGTCAAGACTTCTTTTAAGAATATGGGGTTTTATTCGCAGTAACACATATACATAAACCAGGAGATAGGCACAGTGGCAGATGAGATCCGACCAAGCACAGAGACAACGTTAATTGAGAGTATCCAAGTTAATTTAAAACCCATCAAGTTCATATACCCTTACTTTTTAACTTAGTAAATGTTTTAAGCTACTGTGTTTTATCTCAGTTAATATAATGAAGCTTTCCTCACTTTTTCCAATTCACTAAAAACATTTTTACTTACCTATTGCTTTTAGACAACTTATGAAGCATTTCTCTGTGGTTTTCTTTTGCAAATGGGCTGGTTTCACTATGTGGGCCTTAACTTATAAATTGTTGTCTCTTATTCTCTTTGTGATCCACCTTTCATTGTGTTTAGCAGGCGCTGGTTGCTTTGTAATATTGAAAAAACAGCATGTAGGTATACTTGGAAAGAATAGAGAGCAGTGAAATTTTGTATATTGCAAACTGTTTTTCATAGACTATCATCTTAAAACATAACCCAAGGCAAATGTGGAAGTCTTCTCACCATTAATGCTGCAGAGATTCATTTATTTAACATTAAACAGATATCTCTTGACTTCCCACTTTGTGCCAGGTATAGTTCCAAGTGCTGAGAATCTAGCAGTAAGCCAGACAGACAAGGACCTTGCTCTTTACAAGCATACATTCTAGCCAGGTTTGCAGTGGAGATGCAGGCATTAAACAAATAATCAAATACATAGCCTGTAGAGATGGCAGTGATTTCTTGATTCTTTTTCCCTCTACCATGGCTTCAAGGCCATTACTACAACCTTATTTTCTATAGTGTTGAGTTGAATTTAGTCTCATAGTACTACTACCCCCATCTACATAAGGGCCTGTTCTAGTACAGGAGAGAAAGTACGGAGAGGCACCTGGTAGGGTCAAGTTTCTCATTGTTAAACTGAAACTAAATGTACTTCACTCTCAGGACTGTAGAGGTGAGGATTCATTCACTCATTCAGCAAACATTTATTGAGCAGTGTATCACTCAGGGTTCTGTTATGTTCCAGGCTATATAACATCTACATGCATGCCCTTAAGTACCTAGCTGGAAAGACAAAGACATAAAATAAATAATTACTGATAAATGTTACAGTAAAAACATATATCAAGTACAGAGAGGGGGCCACAAAAGCATTAATTAACTCTGCCTGGGGGAAGGTCTCACCATAAAGTGTCCTCTAAACTGTGACTTAAAGGTAACTGGAAATACAGCACACTTCATTTACTCAGGAAAGTTTACTGAGCCAAGCACAGTTGTGGGCCCTGTAGACACAGCGGTGAACTAGGCAAAATCCCTGCTCTCTTGGCAGCACAGAGACAAACAATAAACAGAGAGATAAATAATTATATATTAGGTGGCAGTACCTATTAATATAAAAAAAAGAGTAGGTTAATAAAGGGAACAGAGAGTGACAAGGGTTGCTGTTTTAGAAAGAGTGATCAAGGAAAGCTTCTCTGTCGAAGTGACATTTGAGCAGAATCTTGAATGATATGAGAGAATGAGACCAACAAGCAGGGGAAGCTGTTTCTGATAGAAGGAGCAGCATAAAGAAAAGCATAATAGCCACGAAAATTGTGGCATCTTTATTACAAAGTGAAGCATTCCCACTGAGCATGGATGTAGATAAGCTGGGGGTGCAGAGAGCTTGGGGAAGTGTGGTAGACGAGGCTGGGAAAGGAAGGAAGAGGGGGCCAGATGGTGAAAAACACTGTGTTCCATACTCAGGATTTGGAATGCCCACCTTGTTGATTGGGGAAAGAGGGGCTAGATTTTGAAAAAATTTAAGAGAAAAATGACATGGTTAGATTTTTTTTTTCATTCGCTTGGGTTTGGTTAGGTTTGTTTTGGTTTGGTTTGGTTTGGGGAAAATTACCTCTAGCACGGGTATGAAAGATAAACTTGAAGGAGATGCAGAAGAAACCAATTGTAAGGTTATTATGATAATGCAAGTGAGAAATTATTTGGCCTAAATTAAAACAGTAAGATGAGGCTAGAGAGGAGATCGTAGAGCTCAGCTGTTTTAGGACGCCCACAACGGAAGATTTGATGCCCTGCGGAGCATGGGAAAGGTCAGGAACAATTCCTGCGTTTCAGTTTGGGTGACTGAGTGGGTGATAATGCCATCAACCAGCTCAGGGAGCCCTAGAGGAGCAGCGGGCTTAGAAATGCATATAATGAATTTGATTTGGGGCAATGGGAAATACAGACTGGAAATTAAAAGTCAAGGCTGAAATACAGATTTGACTGTTACCAGCGTTTCATGGAATTTAAAACAGAGGCGCAAGAAGAGTAGTCAGCATTGTCAGATACTGCAGAGAAGTTTAATAAGATGAAGACTTTTAAAAGGCTGCCAGATTTGACAGTTGGAAGGTCACCAATGACTTCATCAAGAGCAATTTCAGTAGATGTGGGTAGAGTAGAGCCTCATCATGGTTGAGTTGGAGAGTGAAAGGGCAAGAGGCTGGGATTATCCAGCCAGGATTGCTGTCCTCTCTTCTTTCCTAAAGCTCCTCCTTGGAAGCTTTGAACCTGAGGTCTGATCTTCTCTTCCCCTTCCCTCCTTAGCTTTCTCCACCCAGGGCCTAGGACTGGTTACCCGAGCTGGGGACATGATGGAGGGACAAATATTCTAAGATCCTTGGGTCTCTGATGGGAGAGATGTCAGGGATAGAGGAGCCTGATGTTGGTGAGTAAGGTATTGCAAGGAGTGTCCTCCGTAGGGAACAGCAGGTAGGGCCAGTCCAGAGACCTGTCTCCAGAGGGGAGAAAGATGAAACACATAGGCCTCTGTTGTATGTGCAAACTCTGGACCAGGAAGCTGAGGTAGGATGGGGAGCAAAGGACTTGAAGGACTGGTGGGGCAAACATGGAATTAGTCAGGAAACTTGGCCCCAGTGAGAGTGGAATCTCACGGAGTCCGGGGGTGAGGGACAAAATCTGACAGTAAACTGATGTTAACTAGAAATTCAGGCAGGGATGCTTAGGTTTCCTAGGGCACAGGGACTGAAGATGTGCAGTGGAAAGACGTTGGCAGTACTTGTGACCATGAAGATAGCAGTGAGGGGACAGTTAATGAATTAAGGGGTAGCATAAAGAAAAAAAACCTGGCATAGAGATATTTAACAAATATTTGTGAAGCCTGAAGCGGTCATTCACATTACGTGGAGGAAAGAGATTAGATACCAGAGTTCAGAAGAGCTGAAAGGAAACACCTAGGTTCTCTTCAGGGAGAGGATGGACTCAGTGACTAAGGGATCCCAGACAGCTTGGAGCTGCAAAGCCCAAGAGAGAGACTTGCACTTCCGAAGGAGTTGGAAGCAAAGTTCAGGGTAGGGGAGCCCCTCCCTTAACCCTGGGGACCAGGCAGTTATCAGTAGGATCTACCAGATTTCCCCCGCCAGCTCCCATACACACCCTCGGCCTCAGTTTCTCCCGCCTGCACCGCCACCTCAGCCCACTGGGGGGCAGGGCTCGAGGGCGAGGCTGGTGGCTGTTCTGAAGCCTCGAGAGCTATCCGTTCCTACCAGACACCCTGCTCTGAGCGGTCTTACCCCATGGCCGGACACAGCCCCTCAAACTTCCCCGTGCCGGGCACTGGTGGGGACAGGCCCGCAGGGCCAGTGCCGGTGCGGGTTGACACTCCAATCGAGTTGAGCGCCCAGGCGGCCCCCGGCAGGCTGATGGTCAGGCCTGGGATGTGCCCAGACCCTGAGGTGTGGGCACTGTCCCCAGGTCCCCCGCCGTGCGAATTCCAGGACGGGATGATGCCTTGCCGGCCCCGGGTCGGAGCTGGCGAGGCGAGCGCTTGGTTCCCAAGACCCTCTGAGGTCGCCTTCCCCGGGCCCTGCAGTGCATCCCGACGCTGGCGCTGCCAGAAGACGTCTCTGCCATACAGAAGGAGATGGAGCAGTTGGCCAAGGAGCTGAGGCAGGAGAGGATGACCCTGGGGTACTCTCAGGCTGACGTGGGGTTGCTCATGGGGGCTCGTTTTGGAAGGGCGCTGAGCCAGACGACCATCTGCCGCTTCGAGGCCCAGCAGTTGAGCCTCACCAACATGTGGAAGCTGCGACTGCTGCTGAAGATGTGGCTGGAGCAAGTGGACATGGAGAACCTTCTGGGCTTATGCAAAACGGAGACGATCCTGCAGCAGGCTGGGAAGCGCAGATGGGCATACAGGGAGAGACACATCGGAAACAGCCTGGAGAAACTCTTCCTGCAGTGCCAGAAGCCCACACCCCAGCAGATCAGCTGCATCGCTGGGCAGCTCCAGCTGCAGAAGGACTTCGTCCAAGTTTGGTTCCATAACTGGAGCAAGATGGGCAGTCGGCCAAGCAATGATTTCCCCCCACTGGCGGAGGTGGGGACTGTCAGACCTCCTCTCCCAAGAGGACCAGTGTGCTTTCCCCTGACATCGGGACTCCATTTCTGTGTCCCCCATTATGGGGGACCCTACTTTACACCGTTGTACCCCTGCCCCTTTCACTGATGGAGGAACCCTCCTCTGTGCCCTGGCCACCACCCTGAGCCTCCCCAGGCTTTCCAGCTGAGGGGCCTGCCTTTCTGGGGAGGGCCAATCCGGGGAAACGGGTCTCTGGGGTTCACTTAAAGGCTTTTAGCATTAAGTCCTCCATTAGTTGTCTAAAGAAGTTAAGAATACGTAAGGGAGAGGGATGGGAGCTGTTTAGGAAAATTTGGGGAGGGAGGTTGAAGTTTACGGCTGTGTTGTTTTTCCCTTTGTTTTTCCTTAGCATTGGCTTTAAGGTACATTCCAAAACGTAGATGGTTTTAGATATTTTGTTTCTCTCTGTTTATTAATTGAAAAGTAATTGTGTCTCTTATTCCACGTGGTTATCAGTAAACATAGGGATATTCTTATGAACACAATACTGAGTGAAAAACTCAGGTCACAGAAGACTATGTCAGTGTATTATTTCTATCAAAACCAAGCAGAACTTTGTGTGAACACAGAGTCCAAGATAATCGTTGCCTCCAGGGGAAGGTTTGAGGATGGGACAGGAAAAGAGTACATAGAGCCTACCCAGAGCCCTTGTTGAAACACAAGAGTTTGCCGGTTCTCCCCCTTTTCTTGAAAGATGTGTTTTTTTCTAATTCACTTTTCAGCTCTGTTTGGTTTATTCCCTGGGAATTTCCCTTACTTTCTTTTGAGCTCAGAAATGCTTTGTAGAGGATATTTGTGATAGTTGATCCAACTATCCAACTCCCTGGTGGCTTTTGCAGTGGTGCATCTTAAATCACTTTTCCAATCTCTTCCATGAAATTGGTCTTTTCCAGTTTTCTACTTCTACATTGGTCAATATGGGTCATCATATACTACACAGAAGTCATTAATCCCTCTGTGTTTTCACACCTGTTGCCGTACACCTCCATGTAATATTTATGGTTTTATAATTCTGTCACCATATATTATACCTGAGTTTATGTATTCTTTTTGCTTACTAATCTTGTCCATTTTTTTCTCTACTTTTTTCCTTAATCAGTCTTACAAAGAATTTATCTACAGGTATTTTCAAATAACAAGTTTTTTATTTTTAATCCTATTTACTGTTTTTATTTCCTAATTATTTAATTTTAGGTTTATTTTTATTAATTGCTTTTTTCTAGTTTCTTCCAATATGTATTTCTTCCTCTTGTCAATGTCTGAAAATAGAGCACTGTCAAGACACGTAGGTTAGTGAAAATGGAGCCAAACTTCAAAAAACCAAGAGTATGTTGTCAGTGGTTAGCAGTGTCATATGTCAGAGACCAAATAACATAAATCAAGTAAGCTATATCATTTCATTAACAAAGATGTTACGGGTACATGTCTTAGAACAGTTTCAGGGGAGGAGTTAGTAGAGGCAGGTTCCAAACAACAGTCCAAAGTCTTCGTATTTGCCAGATTTTCCCCTACCTCAGTTAAAAACATAAATTCCAACCACTCACTCAATGAGATCTTTGCCATCATTCTGAAAATTTCTGTATCAAATATTTCCTTTATCTTGTATTTCCTTTTGACAAGGCAGGTATTCTTAACGTGAAGATGCCAAACCTCTTTGCAGAATAGCGTTTTTGTACATATGTGCATTTTCTTCAAAGATG
Organism: Phocoena phocoena; assembly: GCF_963924675.1. Lineage (NCBI taxonomy): Eukaryota > Metazoa > Chordata > Mammalia > Artiodactyla > Phocoenidae > Phocoena > Phocoena phocoena. Next base: position 75,878,451 of record NC_089221.1, on the reverse strand, counting down.
GTGATGGTAGCCTTCAACACATTTCAATGGGGACCATGACTGTGTAGATCTACAATTTTAGAATTTAAGCAACACCTTCCCATTGGCCATCTTACTTCTGAGAATTTTCCCTTGAAAACTAATAGGTAATTCCTGGTTTTCTTCAAGTCTGTATTTTCTGGGTATCTCTAGCCAGTACAGTATAAAGGCCCTGAATCAGTTCTTACATAAGTCTTTCAAATTCAGACCAAATACTGTATTGATTGTTGTTCTTATGCTTTTATCATTCCTTGGCACTTTAATTAGATTCTTATCATAAAGAACAATTTCTCCCTTCCCTAGAAGTTTTCCTACTTCTTGTCTAAGAAAACTTGAGGTGTTAGGAGATCCCTCCTTATTCCAAAACATTATCCTGCTCTTAAAATAGCGTCTGTTTTCTATTATTTCATATTTTTAAAATGTGTGTAGTACACATCATTGTTTATTATACTAGAACTGTGTCATAAGGATTTATTTTTCAGAATAGCCACTTTTGTTTATGACTTTCTTCTAGAAATAGTCTTACTAAACAGTACTGATTTCCTTGGCAGAATCCATTTATGAATTCTTTTTAGGGTACAAAATTTTATTATCTATGTAGAACAATGTTTTTACAATGAAAACTACAATTCCATTCAAATAAAATCCTAGTGGAATATGGGAGTATTACTTGACAAAGTGATTCTAAACTGAAAGAATGAAACTTGGGGAAATATGGAAATTTTGAAGGTAAAGCGTTAGGGCCTTGTTCTACCAGATGTTATGAAACTACAATAATTTGAACACAGTGTTGTGGTCATGATGAACAAAATAAAAGAAACAAATATTTGGCTGTTCCATCTGTGGTCATGTAAATTGGTACAACCTTCATGAAAGGCTGTTGGGTAATTCATATGAGAAGTTTTTAAAATGTGTTTTTCCTTTGGCCCATCATTTCAACTTTTAAATAATGTTTATAAGAAAATAATTGTTATATGTATGCAAAAATTTAGTGATAAGGGTGGTATCACAGCATTTTTTTTAAATTTTAACAACGAAAAGTTAGAAACAACGTTCAACAAAGGGTTAAATAAATAAAAAGGAACACCATATAGGGTAAAAATTGACAAACAGTTCAGAAAAGATTGTTGAATGAGGCAAAACAATTTATTAAACTTTATGATGTCATTTTTTATTTTTTAAGGAAAAAGGTATATTACAGGGGAAAAATCTATAATAGGTATTACTGGTGATTTTTTTTAAAATTTGCTGTATGTATTATACAGTTTAAAAATTCAAGAAATATATCTAAACAAAGACTCCAGAAAATCTAGGATTCCTAAAAATATTCATTCTTCTAGTCTTTCTTGTCTCTAAATGGTAATTTCTCATTATAAAACAATATTTTAGAATAATAAATCTGGCCTTTTCATTTTTAGTCAAATTTGTAGTTTCTGTAAAAGAAAGGCAATTCTCTAAATGCAGGAGTATTGGGACATATCAGTTGGAAAGGCATTGCTAAAAATTAGGGTTTTTTTAATCAGATGTCCATTAATGTTAAAGAGCTGTAGTGTAGCTCAGTGAATGAAGATACCTGCCATATGTCTGTTTTCCTGCACAACATGGTAATTTACAATTACAATTAGAGTGTTTATATACCTCAGTGTAGTTAACCTACATTTAGAATATAAGCCCAAATCATTTTCATGTTCCTGGATGTTTACTTTTCAATTTTTAAAAAAGCATTTGAAAATATCAAAATCCTGGTTTTATCACGGTAGAATTCTCCCTACTTGTCATGTTTGAAGAAACTAAATGAATATAAATGAGATCTGTGGATTTTTAGATTTGAAGGGGGGTCAGTTCCTGTGATTACAGCCCCAGCCAATTGAAAGATGAACTGTTATGAAGTAAATCTACCCCAATACCCAGTAGAATCCTTAAAACAAGGCATTAGCGTTATCGTGGTTACACCAGTGAAGAGAAACGTGACAAGAAGCTTTGGGAGACTGTATGGTTTACCTAAGGGGCTGCCTCCAGAAAAGAACCCAGTGGGTAGGTATGTTGGGCTGCTGCTCTGCCACCTCACTTTTTAGCTGTGAGCCTTGTGAATTCTCCTAACGGCAAAATCAGCTACTTTGGCACTGAACTTGCGTTTCTTAGGTTTCCTTCCCCCAGCTTCCAGCAAAATTCGAAATGCAAACCAACTTCACTTATCATCGCTATTGACTCTTCTACTGACTGCCTGCCAAAGACTATGGTCAGAAAAGGAAAAATTGAGGCCTTCCATTGATTTTTAAAATCAATGTTATCTTCTAAATCTGTACAACCTGTTTAACATACTATTTCTTCTTTGCCAAAGGAGTAACTCTATTGTTTAATAATTAGTCTTCCTTCTGGGATGCATGGTATAGGCCTTCTTTTAGAACTGGCCAGGGCAGTGTATAAGATGCATTAAGTTGAATTGTTGTCTTAGAATGGATGATAGTGCTCCTGGAGCAGCTGTAAAACTTTGGATATCATTGACTGAGTAGTGGGCAAATCTTAACATACACCTTTTTACTGAAAGAGAATTAGTTTCAATATATCACATATTAGTTTGCTAGGGCTGCCATAACAAAGTACTATAGCTTGGGTGGCTCGAAGAATAGAAATTTATTTTCTCACAGTTCTGGATGCTAGAAGTCTGAAATCAAGGTGTTACAGAGTTGCTTCCTTCTGAGGGCTATCAGGGAAGGATCTCTGTTTCAGGCTCGTAAACAGCCTCCTTTTCCCTGTCTCTTGACATTGTCTCCCCGTGTACATATCTGTGTCCTAATTCCCTCCTCTTAGAAGGCCACCAGTCATTGGATTAGGGCTGCCCTACTGACCTCATTTTAACTTAGATACCTCTGTAAAGATCCTGTCTCCAAATAAGGTCACATTTCGGGGTACTAGGGGTTAGGACTTCAACATATAAATTTTTGTGGGATAAAATTCAGCTCGTAACACCAGCCTAATTAAAATTTAAGCTAGATTCAATTATTTGTTAATGTAGCCATTCAACAAATATTAATTGAGTACCTTATATAGCTGGTTGTGCCCTCAGTGCTTAAGATGCAGTGGTGACCAAAACAGGCTCATCGTGACCTTCAGGGTGCTTAAAGTATGCTGAGGTGTCCACGTTAAATAAATAAGCATGTGATGACAACTCATGATAAATATGATGGGGTGTCAGGTATCAGGAGTCCTCATTTAGCTTTAGAGTTATAGTCCTCCTGTTACATGAGTATTGCCTCTGATAACATCAGTTGTTAACAAATATTCTAAGCCAGAGGAAGTATGGCCCCATAGCCAAGGCATAGTTTGGAAGACAGGCTTTTCTGGGTTCAAATCTCAGCTCAGTAACCTACCATCTCTGTTACTTGAAATTACTCCTTTCAGCCTCAGTTTCTCATCTGTGAAATATGTCTAGCAATCCACAGGGTGAGAGAGTTGATAAACAGATAAAATTAGGTTATATAAAAAGAAACCCCTAGGACTTCCCTTTTATGCAGTAGCCACCCAATAAGTTTTCTCTCCATTGTGTTTTCACTGTACCTTGTCTGGGCTTTATTTATAGTTCATAAATCGCTCTTTTGCATCCTAGGAAATTTCACACAGTGAAATCGTGCTCATCGATCGATAGCCAAAACTGAATAATGAAAGAACAGAAAAAGACAATAGTCTCAGTTGCTAGAAAACATACTATCTAACATTGGGAAATGACTTTGGGAATTGTAATAATTGGAAGACAATTATAAAGTTCGTCTCCTTAGCTGTCAAATAGCAACTAGGCAAGGGAACAGATGATGAGGTTTTGATTTGAAGGATTTAGATAAAGACTTTCTGAAAACCCATGTAATGTTATATAATTGACAGGAATGATCTCTGAAGTTGTTTCTAGCCATAATAATTGTATGAGTCTCCATGAATAAGAACAAAACAATGTAACACAGATTGAATATGGAGGCCACAAGGATATAGAGTATGGGAATGGACAGAGGACATTGTTCCTCATACTGTGATTACCACTTAAACCTTTCTTTCCTGATCTCCTGCTGTGGTCGCAGTTGCCTCCCAAATGCAAGCCCAGTCCTGCCTTCATTCATACTATTTCTTCATTGAACTCTAGCTTTTCTGTCCAAAGCCTACTATATTAGTTTGCTAGGGCTGCCATAACAAAGTACCACAGATTGGGTGGCTTAAGGAACAGAAATGTATTGGCTCACAGTTCTGGTGACTCCAAGCCCAAGATTAAGGTATGGGTAGGGTCGGTTCTTTCCAGGGCTGTGAGCGTAGGATATGTTCCAGGCCTCTCTCCTTGGCTTGTAGGTGGCTATCTTCTCTTTATTGTCTCTTTACATTATCTCTCCTCTATACATTTTTCTGTGTTCAACTTTCCCCCTTTTATAAGGACACAAGTCATATTGGATTAGAGCCTACCCTAATGACCTTATTTTAACTTGATTACCTTTGTAAAGACCCTATCTCCAAATGTCATATTCGAGGTACTGGGGTTTAGTACTTCAAGATATGAATTAGGGGGGGAACCCAGTTCAACCTGTGACATCTACCACTCCTGATAGAAAATATAGGTGGGTGCTGTGGGGGGAGGGTGTAGGAACCCAGAGAGACTTGTTTACTTTTTCTTGCAAAGGAGTTAAATAAGAGGTGTGTGATGGAAAGGAAAGAGCATTAGCCGTGGAGCCAGGCAGCCCCAGATCTGCGTTCTGTCTCTAGGTCATTCACATAGGTAATATCACCAATCCAGGGTAACTCATCAGAAAATTTCAAGAAAAATAACATTATTTCCCTCCCAACAAATGACTTTATGGGCTGAAGAATTACAGTAGCTACTTATTTCTATCTATTTTAGGAGCACAACAATTGTACTTTTATCAGTGAAATTGAATGGCATTATCTTAGGAAGAAAATTTTGTATATTTTGATAAAGATATGATTCTTACTTTCCCCAGAAAAATTGCTGTGTGAGCCTGTTGAGAAAGCCCTGTCACTTTCTGCTAAGCATTGCCAGCCATTAATTTCTTCAAGCTAATGTAACAGGACAGTCAAGTGACTTGCCTTTAATTTGTTGTGATTGTGTTATATTTATGAAAAGCAGAGCTAAAACAGCTGATAGCAAGTGTTTAGACACTGGTTGTTTTCATAAATGGTTTTAAGAGCATTGCTAAATCTAAGTAGACACTGAGTAAGTTTTCTCAGTATGTGAAATGTAAATCATTCTTTCTGTAATCATAAGTCATTAAATGCATGCAAATGTTATAAATGATTACTACATTTCAAACATATTTTTATGGTACCAGTCTGCTTGCTAAATATGTATTACCTTTGAGGTTTAAACTAAAGAGGTGGGAAAAGACTTACCATACAGGAATTTATTGTGTTGTTCTTTTCTCTCCTAAAAAGGCAGTCATACCAACACCATAGGTAGAAAAGAATGTTTTTGCTTCTGTGTCACATCATTAAAGTAGTGAATCTAATGCCGTACATTTTTGTCTTCTGGGCCAAGAAATTTTAAGTAAAATACTAACAAGAATGTTATGCTTTTAAATGAGAAGTGAAAGAATCTTTATCCTTTTTATTTGAGTTTCCAGAAATGGCACACTCCATAAAAAAATTGTATCATTTTTAAACGGAGTTTCTTTCATTAGTCAGTAAACAGTTTATTAGGTGAACATTCTCTGAGCACATATATACACCATGTGAATGTTTAGGAAACAGAAGGTGCTTGAATTTGTGAGATTTAAATATTTTCTCACAGTTGATCCAGTGATACTGCGGTAGAAATAAAACCACATGTAAATGAAATACCACTTTCTACTAAAAAGCTCGTATAAATTTTCTATCATTGTTTTAATGAGGACAACAATGATTCCATTTACTCAGTGGAACATCTTATAAATCATTAGCATGTTTACCTCCATATGCATTCTAAGACTCACCCATAAAACTCCACCTGTCCTAATCACAAATATGCATGTACATTAAATTATATTATCTGACTGCACATATTTTGTGCTGCTAATATTCTTGCAAATATTATTAAATTTTGAAAGTATAAATAAAGCAATGATTTGGTTTCTCACTTGCTCTTCTAAAACACATGTGCATGCACATACTAATACTCATATTTTAAATACATTATGTAAGATATGAGCTATGTAGATCAAAGGTGCTACACCAGAACATGGCAAGCAAAAGGAATAACACTCAGCATCCAGCTTTGGTCCATCTCCCAGAAATCTTTGCTGTGGCCCCAAACCAACTTCTGTTTTTCCTCCACTTCTACATCCTCCCATTCTTATAAGTATAGGGTATAATAATTCTTATTATACCCTATACTTCCTTGATGGTTAAATGTCTACTAAGCACCTGTTAAGGGCTAGGCACTAAAGATCAGAATTAGACAAGGTACACATAGGTTAAGTAGAGGAAAGGCGTGAGAAAAATCAAGGATCACCTCATCCATGGCCAGGGTTAGAGGAAAGGACAAAGGAACAACCCAGAGGAAGGAGCACATAACTCAGTGGGGGTACCTGTCCCATTAAGAACAGGGACCACTGGAGCTAAGTAGGACTTGAAAGATAACTAGGAGTTGTTAAGTGGAGGGTGTGAGAAGAGGGATGGGGGAGACCAAAAGTCAAGAATGGGAGAAAAAGTGAAAGGACTTGCTTTTGACTAGAAATCTAGGCTGTGATTAGTTGCTGCAATTGAGAGTTAAATGCAGTGGCTAAAATTCTGATAGCCATAGCAGAAAGTTACATAGTTCTCAGTACGTGAAGCTAATTACATGAATCTTTCAAAATGCATTAAGAAAAATATTTTCTCAACATTAAATTTAAAGATGAATATATCAATCTTAAGGAGACATTGAACAATGCAAGAGATAATCTCTTTAATTGTAGTACCTCTGTTGATTTGGTGTTGTCATTTAAGACACACAATCATTCTTCAGGTGACTGGTTCTTATATTGACTTATAGAAAACAGCCTAAGTCTTAATACTAAGATCCAAGGTTCTGAAGGCCTTTCTTCCAGGAAATAAAATAATTTTGTACTGGCACAAAGCTTCCAGATGGTTTGCCTTTGTACTCCTGATCAGCAAATCTAGAAAAATTAATGGTTGGTAGATCCACTGTCCTATTCTTCCCAAGAGTCATTGTCTCCACTAGGCTTTTGATACAAAGGTGTTAATCAGAACCTTTATGTTTATTGCAATATCGTAAGAAACACAGGGAAGAGTTTAACTGAAAAAAACATCAGACACCAAAGACAGTGTCTTAAGTTAGTAGCCTAGTTGCCTTTGTGCGCAAAAAAGAAAAAAAAAAAAAATCTGATGAGAAACCTTGTTGTCTGTCATGGAGCATGGTCATTCTGTCCTTGCCCATGGCTCCAGATGCAAGAGAGTGCCTGGCATGATACCAGGGACAGAGATCAGTAAGTGTGCATAACAAGCAACTGACTTAAGATAAATCATCAATCCATCTGTGGTTTTTTTTTTTAATCTTTATTGGAGTATAATTGCTTTACAATGGTGTGTTAGTTTCTGCTTTATAAGAAAGTGAATCAGTTATACATATACATATGTTCCCATATCTCTTCCCTCTTGCGTCTCCCTCCCTCCCACCCTCCCTATCCCACCCCTCCAGGCGGTCACAAAGCACGGAGCTGATCTCCCTGTGCTATGCGGCTGCTTCCCACTAGCTATCTATTTTACGTTTGGTGGTGTATATATGTCCATGCCTCTCTCTTGCTTTGTCACAGCTTATCTGTGTTTTATCCTCATATGAAATAAAGATGACTGAAATATTCCTGTACAGAGTCACTCTGAGAACCAGAAAACAGACAAGCAAGCAAAAACTCTCATAAGAATTTTTGAGAAGTACTTAGCAAGGCATAAAGAGCAATGCAGTGCTTAATAATGCTTTTTTAAATAAAATTTAAGGCCTATAGATCTTCAGTTATTAAGTCCAGTGTTGCTTCCATCTGTGAATATTGAAATGGTTTAATATATATAGTAATTTTTACAAAACTTTCTAAAATGAGTCCTTAGCGCCAGTGTAGATGTTGAACAAGATTAAATTTTTTTCCCAAATCATGCAAACTCACCAGTGTCAGAAGCCATCAATAAATACATAAGTCTTGACACCCTTGCTTTGTCCTTATATATACTGAGTGACACTTTTTAGCTTCTTTCAGCAGACAAGTTTTGAAGACAGGCAAAAAATCTGTTAGGATCCAGCATTGATAGATCTGTTTCTTATGAATTTAGGTCACTTCTGAAAATCCCCAAAGTATGTATAATGAAACAGTTGTTAGGTGAATAATTTTGAGAGGTCTGCTTGAGGTAGCAGACTCATGTTTGGGGCATTCCATTGGGCAATTGTCTTTTCAGACCCTTACCATCAACTGAGAAGAGCTAGAAGGCAGAGAGCCTAAAAACGTAAGGCTTCTAAAAGTTAACTATGTTGGGATTTGATAAGGATATTTAGAAAGTGGGAGATAAGTAATTATTTTGAGAACACTGAGACATTTTTATTGGAGTTCTTTATAACTCAACTTGAAGTGGAATATAGCTTGTACGAGTCATAATGCCAGATGACAGTTATTTTCCAGTCAGTTCTTAAAGTGGTTTACATGTTATAGTTCAAGCAACATGAAAATTCGTTCTGGAAAAGCATTTGTTGTCCAAGGCTTTCTTAACCAAGAGAAATAACTACACCTAGATCTCAATCGTTTATGAGTGAATTGTATATTCAGGGCATTATCTGCAACAAAACCATGGTCTTAGGCTAGCTTTCCCTTGTTTCCCAGTACGTGACACTTTTCCCCAATACCAAACTCTTGTGTTCTCAGCAAATGCAAACTACTTTTAATTGTGCCTAGAAAAACATCGGGAGAATAAATTACTTCTCCTCTCCCACTGCCCTCCTCCCTTCATTATTTTAAAGTATTAGAAAACAATATGAATTACTTTGTTTTACCCTTTCAGTTACCTATAGCATTTATGTGGATAATCCAGAAACTTCTTGCCTTTAAACATGTATTAACATTCAAAAAAATGCTACTATTAAAATTTACTCTGTAGTAATTTTACAGATTCAAATGAATATATGAATTCAAATATGCACACATAAGTATCAGTCTCAACGTTTTATAGAAGTTGGAAAAAAAGAGTAGAATATTATCTGCCCTTTTCAATTACCGTGTTAGTACAGACTCTTTTCAAGTTACGTAAGTCCAATTCAAGCTGCTTACCAAACAAACAAACAAAAAAGAAAACAAAACAAAAACAGTCATTTATTGATTAATGTAAATAGGAAATCCCAGGGTTAGACCTACTTCTGGTACTGCTAGATTCTGGGACTCAAACTCTGTTACCAAGACTGTCCCTCCATCTCCTTCTCTACTTTTCTTTGCCTATTGGCCTCATTCTTTCTTGCTTGCAGACAGGGCTTTCTTCACATAGATAAGGAGGGTGGCTACAAGCAGTTGCAGCGTCTTCTGTTCAGCATTACCCCAGAGGAAAAGCTCTAGCATCCAAATAAGAATCTTAGTGAAAACTCTGATCGGTCCTGCTGGAGTACTGTGATGATCCCTGAACTCAGCAGTGAAGCCAAAGAGATTGAGGAGTAGGACCAGACTGGCTGTGATTGACCAGCCTGGGCCAGCCATATCTATGATGGGGTTGGCACTGGGGCAGGACACTGTAACTGGTAGCCCCACAAAGGGCTATGTGAGTTGAAGAGTGCTTCCCCAAAGAAGGATTTTGGATATGTCCACTACAGTTGTCATTGTGTCAGTTTCTCTAGGTTCTTGGAAGATTTAATGTATGTGCCACAATCAGATGCTTATGTGATCTGATGCAGAGAGAAGAGAATATGTGGGATAACTAAATACAAGAAGATTCTACATTTTGAACACTTGAACTGATCCATCAGCAGACTGTTATGCAAGTTTGTGATTCTGTAATAGTTCGCCCTGGGTCATTTTGCCGTTACTGATTCCTGTGTGCCACTATGCAGAGGGCCTAATTGCAGTGATATTCACTCCCGTCAATACTTTTGGGTCCTAGAGCGGCATTTACTCACCTATATCCTAAGATAGCTTAATAGCATCTGTTCCATAGGCCAGTTTTAACATTTGAACATACACAGAGAGGCCACTAGTTCTTCCTATTAATCCTACTTTATCCATTGATACAACCAAATTAATCTTTTCAATGGAGAGCTGCTGATATTTGGGGGTTATTTTTCCCAGTATTTAATTTCGCTCTTGGTCATACTTTCATTTGGTATTTACCTTCTAACACAGAATAATCTATTGTTGTAATCTGTTTTATAGAAATTTGGGGGGATTACTAGGGTTCTAGACTTCTGGAAAAGTTGTCCCTCAACTCTCACAGATAAATATATTATGCTTTATTTTTTAAATTGCAGTGAAAAATAAAAATCTAGGATGTATTTTGTTATTCATAAATTATTTTTATATCCAAGTGAAATAATATAGTTCTTGCAATCTGTTTGCTATCAGTAGTAAATCAACAAATTAGACAAGCAAACTGAAATCACTAATGCATCAGTTGCTCTTCCTCTTCTTCTGTCCTCAGAGAAGATAGAAAATGTATGGTCAATGTCCTCTCAATGCTTTATATACAATAAAAGTATTTAATATAACCTAGTGACTATATTTCAAAATTAGATTACTCTCTCACACAAAAAATTGTATTCATTAAATATATTGATAGACCAGTCAGTTTATTATAAAATATTATATTTCATTGTGATTACAAGATGTAATTTTAACTACCTAAAGTTTAAATATATCTTGCAGTCAATGTGATAAGAAAGCATTGTGTCATAGCTTAATTGGCAGTGTTTTTTCTAAGCGGTACTTGGAGTAATGATGATTCTTAACATCAATGGCATTTTGGGTTTGATGACACACAGTACTCTAATTATGTGTCTTCATTTTCCCAAAGGGTTTCGTCTAAGTCAGAATTCTGTTGGTCAGCATCTTTTAAGAACACTAGGTTTGATATGAAGATTCCCTTTTGTAAAACTAAGTTTCTTTTTGTAACATTAATAGACACTCCCTAATGTGTCTATTGTATAAAATTGAAGTTTTGTTTTTGTAATTTTAACTCGGAGCACACTTAGATTAACAGCGCTTCTCAGCCATCATTTTCACAGGTTTGGTTTTATTTTTTAATATGTATACACAAAAAGCACTGGTGTCCTTTAGCTATTAATAATTTATTTTTGACATTTACAAATAATTTTATATGTTTCATTCAAGGCAAAGACAACATGATATTGAGAGCCTAACAACTGTTATATGTGAAACTATTTACATTAATCTCTATAACTCAGTTATGACTCTCTTGCTTTAAATCACTTTGGTATGTTTCTGTTCTGATTTACTGCCTGGTTTAAAGATTAATGTCACAGGGTAATTTACTACAGCTTCACAGATGGTATTTGAATCTTTGTAAATGGGCTTTGGAATCTGTGCACAATTCTATATAATGTTAGGTTAACATCAATGTAAATGTTGAACTTGAAACAGTTCTAAAAGATCCTGACAGAAATTTCATTATCCCTTTCTAAATACTATAACTTTTTAGGGGATTTCATGGGCTAAGTACTTTTACTTCACTAGTGTGGTTAAGGTATAAGTAGCTCCTTATATTTGAAATCACCAGCCCCTATAAGTTGAAAATAAACATAAAAAATAAATTACCTCATTTTAAACTATTCTAAAGTTCTAGTCACAGGAGAAGTTACTGTTCTTATTTTTACAGCTTCCTACATGAAATGCTTTATAGAATCCACAAATACACATTGCTTTTAGTGTCTTTCCTTTGATGTCTATAAAAGACCCATTCAAAGCTGGAGGTAAGTGTTCCTAATGCACACAGCAGAAGTTGGCTAAAGTTATTGGAAGCTGTTAGAGATAACCTTTCTCTACATGTCTTTTGAGGGAAAAACTGGTACCAACAATACCAGTTAAGCTGTAATTAGTATAACTAACAACTAATAAGAAAGAGCAGACTAGAGGTCATTCTTAAGAATTTAAAGGTATTAGCAGGTTAGGGTTGTAGGGCATCCTATTCCCCAGCTTAATCTGCTGCCCTAGCTGGTGAGATTTGTTGAAGCCATCAGTGCCCTCTAACCCCGAGGTGTTGCTCTCTCATAATTTATTGGTCACATGCCAAGCTCTCTTTCCTGTCTAGTGAGATGACTTTGGGAATGGCAAATTCATTTTAAAGTTCTTGTTAAAAATGCCTGCAGATTTTCAACCTTGTAACGTAGTTAAGGATTACAGATTAATTTGCTTTAATGTTCTTGTCCTACAAGGCTTAGACTACATTGAAATTGTCATTTTGCTACATTACAGAATATGATTCATTGAGACCATTTAACATGTATTATAAGGGAACGCTTAAAATCTAACTATTAAATCAGATGTTGTGTAACTGATTCTAATACATACTGAATATTCCACTTTTTATGAGCCACTTCTTCAAATTTAATTGCCCACCAGTGGCTCTTGTTTATGTTTACAGTCAACTCTAATGCGCGTAAAGGGTAAGAACTTAACAGAGGAATAACCTTTTGTTTTCATGAGGTGTAGTTAACCCCTCTCTTCTAGTATCTGGCTTTGGATCCTTCCGCATCTCATTACATGATACCGACACAAAAACAAGAGGAATGCCATAGAACTTTAATTGTTCTTTTCCTTTTCCCAGTAAAGTCATGCCTGTAAGATTGTTTCTGCACCTAGAAGGTTTTTTTTTCTTTTAAAGCAATAAGCACTATGAAGAGTCAAAAGGAAACTTTCTCTTTCAACGTTTTTATGTTACTACCTAGGTCTCAGACTATCATTACTATCATATGTATTATAGATTTTTTTAAACTATAGGTTATTTATTACTCATGAAGTAAGCTGAGGCAGGCCCCAGTAACTAAACCAAGTTTTATTTATTAATTTTTTTTTTGCGGTACGCGGGCCTCTCACTGTTGTGGCCTCTCCCGTTGCGGAGCACAGGCTCCGGACGCGCAGGCTCAGCGGCCATGGCTCACAGGCCCAGCCGCTCCGTGGCATGTGGGATCTTCCCGGACCAGGGCACGAACCCAAGTCCCCTCATCGGCAGGCGGACTCTCAACCACTGCGCCACCAGGGAAGCCCTAAACAAAGTTTTAAAGTGGGAAGCATCAAACCACATGAACCTAAAGAAAAGAAAATTTAGATTTCAAGTTATCATAGGTCACTGGACACATAGACATCTAAAACTTAAGGAATACAGACTTAAAAATCATAGTTCTCATTTAAGTACCACAAGAAATAACTAGGATATATTCTTCCTTTGAGTCCTCCATCTCAGTGTTTTATATACATATTACTGGTGGTTTGTGGATGAACTGTTTTTTTTATTTTAGTAGTTATTTGTTTATTCTAATGTATGTTAGCAAAAATATGAATAACACATGAAGCCTTTTTAATGGATATTATTGCTTTGGACTAGGCAAATAGAAAAAGTGAATTGATGTAAAGAAAAATACTAGGTATTTTTGTAGTACTGGTAGTTTGTGAATATGGCAAAATGCATAAAAGTCTTACAAAAATGACTGGATTTAGGGACACGATACTCTGTCTAAACATGAAATTCCAATAATGTTTATTCTAGCCAAAAATTCACAAGATGCTCTTATCCCTTCATTTCTATCTATCTATTGGTCTTCATTTATTTAATTTATGTGTATGTATGGGTGTACTTAGCAGTTTCATGTTTTGTTTTCAAAATAAGCCAGCTTCTCTGGGCCTCAGTCTTGGGTTAGATGATGCCTAAGGTTCCTTCGAGGCAGGGTTATCAGTCCTCAGCTGATAAATTCCTCAAGGTTGGGAACCAAATACGTATAACTTGACCTAAGTAGTAGTTAGCATAGTGACAACCCCAAATCATCAATACATGTTCACCATCCATTGATTCACATGTTCTAAAGACAAATATAAGAATGTTTTCGCATATCCATGTGCTTGCCCCAAACTAACAAATAATTTTAATTGTCACATCAGTAATTTAAAACTTTTTCAAAATAGAGAGCAAACTGGTGCTACTTAAAGTTCACACAGACACCAGTCTTTTTTTCATGCTAGGATTTCCTAAGCAGTGGCACCACGGACAGTATTGGAAAGTCTTATTTTTTTCCTCTTCCATACTATCTTACGATTAACTATGAGAGTAAGACATCAAAGCTGAACTGACTTCAAAGCCTGTAACACTTATGGTTTCCAGCTATTACTGTAACCAGCCGCTCTGCCCTAATAGCAATTCATCTTACAGAGCTGCCTCGCTAGGATCCACCCCTCTGCTTCCCGCCTTCCCCTTTTCCAAACCTGTCAAATTAAAAACTACCCTTTACACGAATCTCAAAGTTAAACCAGTCCAAAGAGTTAGCATATTTGCTTACTTTCAGGATTTTACCACTAAAAAATAGACCATATTTATTTATTTATTCACTTTTCCCAAAATTATGCCTTTTACCACAAGGCATTAGACTATGTTCACATTAAACATATATTGTTCTTCATTATGTTTATTTCAAAAGTATAATATACACATGTAGGTAAGATTGTGTATACGCCTGCCACTTTAGTTAGGTTCACAAAATAAAATATTAAAAGTTGAGTCCGGTACTTGGCCTTGTAAATCAATGAAGTTAAAAGGAATGAAGTCTAAAACATGGATTGTCCGTCATAAATGCCTGAAATATAATTCTTGGAAGCACATGCTTTCTCTAGTGAAAATAATAATAATAAAGTTTTTATAGACATATAGTTTTCCAGCAATATAAAAGTTAATATATTAGAGCTTCTCCTATACTCATAACCAAGTAGGTACTAAAATATTATGCAGGACAGTTTCTTGAGAAGTGTAGAATTAGCATCAGCTGAAGATTTTCAATTTTTCTTTAAATGGCCCAGATAAAAATTTTAAATTATTTTCCTTGAATAATTTGGTAGAGTTGATGGTAGGTATTCAGTACCATGGGGTAGGAGGCAGGGGGAGCAACTCTCGAAATCTGGTAGATAGCATGCAGACCTTAAAGTGACAGCACCACAGGACTAACAGAAGACTTAATGATTTAGCTATTCTCAACCCCAAACCATATACGACATTCTGAATACTTATGACGGAAGCTTTAATTGTGGATTATGGGAATTAAATAAGCTCAATATAAAGATTGTATTGTTTGGGGAAATGGAATGGACTGCATTGTAAACTAACGAGCTTTCCATCCTTCGGAGCATTCAAGTAAAGGCTCAATGACCGCTTGTCAATAATTCGATAGAAGGAATTCTTACATTTGAGAGAGATTAAAGAATCTTTAATACCTATTTCAGTTCTAGAGTTCTTTGTATCTAAAAATTAAAGGATATGAAGAAATATAGTTGAAGATTAAGTGATGGTAGTAGCATGCAGCTGTTGTCTTCAGTCCAGTAGTTAGATGGATTTTACAAAGTGTCATAAGCGGGTATCTCCAAGGGATTTGAAAAAGAAGGGGCACATGGTGGTTTAAGTAGATAAGGGCAAACAACAAAATGATGCACCTCTCTTCTAGTGTTGAAGGTCGGGAGAGAGAGGAACCTACTCTAAAATGCTCAGAAAAGAGGGCATAAGGAAAATGAAAAAGAGAGCTTTTTTAAAGACCGGGAACCCAGATGGATTTTCAGAGTGCTAAAAATAGAAACCAAAGGATCTTTGTATCTGCATTCCTTAAAGGAAGGGAACAAAAAAGGTAGGAAAATGAGAAGTTAAAATTTTGACTTCAATTCTGTTTGAAGAACGTAATAATTGCAGGGGACTAAAAAAAGCACAATGTGGGTATGGAAAGATCAGAGTCACTAACCAATATGTTGCTCTGGGCAAGTTACTGAATTTCTCAGGATCTCTCATTGTTTTAAATATTAGGCAGGTAGATGATTTTCATGATCTTATCCAGCTCTGAGATTCCTCTTAGTGCCTTAATTAAGGCTGAATTAAGTACGCTCTCCATAGCCCAAGAATTCCGACAGACCAAATGTTTCAGTTTGCAACACCGGGTGTATTCTGGCCTATGGATAATAGATAGCAGGGAGAAAACTCGGGATAATTTTGTAAAGATTCCGACATTTTGAGGTGTATAAAAGTGATGAAGTAATCTCCTGTGTGGGCAGATAAGAAGTGAAGATACCAGCGACACGGGAGAAATGAAGTAGTGCTAGAAGAAGTGCAGTTGGACCCCTCCTTTTGAGTATGATTGGCGGTCTAAAGAAGACATCCCAGAGAGACCTGGCAGTGTTGCCTCAAGAACAGAGAACAGGCGATTACGTCAGAAGTGAATCTGTAGACTTGATTTATTGGCAATAAAGTGATAGGGAAATCTCATTAATAGCTGCTTTCCAGTAAAGAGGAAAGAGGTACTACCAAAGAATATATAGAGAGGTGAGAAAAAGCTAGAAAATACTAAATCTATAAAGATGAAAAATGTGGAAAAATAATTTGAATTGCCATTTAAACCAAAAACCAATAACATGTTAAGGCAGTTTTCCTCAGTAATAAACCGTTCTCCAGAAATAAAATGGATAGATCCTTTTTCATTGTTGTGAAAATAATTAAGCATTTTCCAAAAATATTAATTCTCTCATCTCCTGGGAGTGGGTTATATACCAGGGCCATATAACTAACTGGGGTTTATATATGACTATTAATTGTGATTGCAGACTTTAAAGAGTCTACTTCAATACACAATTAAATTATGATTTGTATACCTTGGTATATTTTTTCCCAAGCTTTGGTACTCTGGGTTTTCTGAGTAGCCGTACAAAAACTTCTTATCAGTATTCTGGGCCATGTTGTATCCTCTGTTTTGAAATAGGAATATGAATTTTACTGAAATGATTATTTATAGCAACATTAATATTATTCAACACTTAAAATCATTACACTGCTATTTTCTGATTGAGAACTTAATGCCCATCCTCTTTTAAATAGTATATTAATCTATGAATGAAATTTGTCCTACAAATAACACATTAGTAGAAAGTTAGAAATAAGTGTGATCTTCTGAGTGTGTTGTATATAACAGTTTATACCTTCAGTTCTGATCACGGACATGGTCTCCCAGCTAAGTGCCATTAATCCATTTACTGCTGCTCATTGGAATGAAGAGAAATTACCAAAGAGTTTTCCATATGTTTAAGTGAATTCCTCTGTAATTGTGGATTGTTTAGCTTCCTTATTTTTCTCTGTGTATGTCCCTTTTGAAGATTCCTAAAGCCAATTCTCTTTTTACTCAAATTAAAAAACAAAACCAAAAATACCAGCAGCAACAACTACAAAAAAACAAAACAAAACAGGCAACTGTGGCAACAGTTCTGATTCCTTTGGCTGAAGTCCAGCTTACTGGTTGTTTTGCCACGTTTAGTTCCACATCACTGACTTGAGAAGGCAGAAGTGGCACCACTCTGTGCTGACCTATTGGTCATGACCACTCCTACCTCATTCTTAACATTTCGTCCTAATCTACTTCCACACATAGTGTATTTCTGCGGCAATAAAAGATGTTAAAATCTAGAATCAATTAACCAATGCAGTAGCTCAGGACCCACTGAGCTTTTTGTCCTTAGTGTTATAATTTAAAGCATTTGCCAAATAGATACCGTCTCATCCTGTGTTTCACATGTGAAAAGAGATCGTGGAAATAAGTCTCCAAAACCTAAATTAAATATGTATATCAAAGTATTACCATAGATAGGCAGCATATATTTATTTGGGCTAAGGAATATACTTTAGCCTTCATCAAGAAAAATAAAATACGCCTTGTGAATGGCTGATTGTACTGTGCACATTGAATCGGAATGTCAGAATCTTCTAAATAAATAGTTATTATGGAATAAGACAGAATTTCAGCTCTGAATTTATATAATTCACTCCATTGTAGATTTTTTTCATTGAAGAATACATTTCGCTGCCATAAATTGCACTGAGTATGAACAGCAGAGTCATTTGAGGTTCATTGGAAATATAGGAGAACATCATGTTTCCTGTCCTTTTGTTAAACTTGGCATATTGATTTTTTTTGCACAGCTTGCAGCACAGAAATGTGATATACAGCTACAGCAAGACAAGCTAACCACATGTGAATTTGTTAAGTACTGCTGGATTAGCAGAAATTGTCTGTGCAAATAGCAAGATTTGACTTCTCCAGGAACTCTTTATGACATAATCAATTAAAATAACAAGTTTTGATTTTATTGCCTAGAATAAATCATTAGCAAAACTCATATTCTCCTGATCACTCATGTGTAGGATGTTTACATTCATGTTGTTTCTATATTTCAAGCACAGTAATAAATATGTAGCATTTGGACCAAAAGTTTAAAGTCAAATATAGTTTTAATAATGATTCATAAATTTTTTAAGAACAAGATTCTAGATTTTATTTAAATTTGCCATTGCTTTTCTTTTAAAATATCTAGTGTTCATTCTTTTGTTCCCTTTAGGCTCAAAGGTAGCAAGATTTGGATTTGACTGATACTTCTTACTGCATTTAAATTTAGCACCTTGTGGAAAGGGAGTCTCTGAAGTAGGGCTGGTGTGCTCGTCTCCTCACCTTATTAAACCTCCTCCTTAAATGCGTCCATTATACAGTTCGTCTTGCCTGACTTCAAAGAGTAGAGATGGAGAGAGGATGAGCTATAACTCAGCAGAGTGTGTTACCCATGGCTTCTTAGAAATGCTAATGTGTTATCTATCAGGTTTATAAAGTTCTCTGAGTTCTCTTGGAAGCAGATAAGCCACTGTGTGGTTTTCTGCAGAACAAAACTGACAGTCTGTCCAAAGCTAGGAAATATTTGTAACATCACGTACATGTGATCGTGTTGTCACCTGCCTTTTAAGAAAATACTTTCTTTAAAACAACTCAAGCTCTCTAAATGTAGACTTCTTTTTTTTTTTTTTTTTTTTTTTTTTTTAAAAATAATTCTTTATTTATTTTTGGCTGTTTTGGGTCTTCGTTTCTGTGCGAGGGCTTTCTCTAGTTGCGGCAAGCGGGGGCCCCTCTTCATCGCGGTGCGCGGGCCTCTCACTATCGTGGCCTCTCTTGTTGTGGAGCACAGGCTCCAGACGCGCAGGCTCAGTAGTTGTGGCTCACGGGCCTAGTTGCTCCGCGGCATGTGGGATCTTCCCAGACCAGGGCTCGAACCTGTGTCCCCTGCATCGGCAGGCGGACTCTCAACCACTGCGCCACCAGGGAAGCCCTAGACTTCTTTTTAACAAGATTTTTTCTCAAATTTTTTTTCAAAAATTTCTCTACTTGCTGTCAGTACTTTTGAACAGGTGGACATCTTATGAGATTTCATGTCAAATTTATTAGAAACAAGTCTTTTAAAATTATCTGGTAAAAGCACAAAGCGTGAGTTGTTCCCCTAATAAAAAAAAAAGGGGGGGGGGGTGAGTGGAAGGGGTCAGAGCAAAGAAGAAAGTGCCACTGGTTTGTGTTAGGTGACACTGTGCCCTGCTTGTCTAATTTGATTACACAGAGCCCCTGAAGCCTCAGGCAAAGCTGATTTTAGCTATAATCAGCTTCTTAACCTTTTGAGAACTAACGTAAACACTACCTAGCAGTGGTTAATTATGTTGCTCTGCTACACACTACAAAGTGCAAAGGTAAAAGTGTAGAACTACAGTAACACATGTTGTGACAAAATTTAACAAGATGACTTAAGGGGATTGGAGCAGAAGGCAGTTCTATATTTGTGATGAATTTTAAACTAATAAAGAGACTTAAGGGCGCTTTTTAAAATTTTTTTAGTTTAGTTCTTGCTTAAGATTTACCCATAAGTGCTGAACATTCATGGACTACTTTTTTCTTTTTGCTGTCCTCACATTTGTACTTTTCTCTGAAATCCTCTTTTGATTATGCACACATTTTAGAAATATGTGTATTCATACTCTTTCATTTTTCAGAGTAAACCAAGGTGATTTCAGTATCCATATAATAAGAGTAAAATCCTCTTGGTTCACTTTTATAGATAGTAAAAATTCATTAGGGGAAGAATGGAATTTCTTTATATTTAGATGGAATATTGTGGTTTCATATATATATATATATATATATATATATGGACAAGAACCTAACTTTTTGGTTTGAAACAGGAGCTCTTGGTACAGGAATCTGATGTGTCATATGGGAAATTAATATGTAAGATGATTCTATTGTCTATAGTTGGTGTGACTCTCGTGTAGTGATGTGACTAATGGGGTAGAGAACCATGAAGATTAACTAATGTACTTATCAAGGCTATCTCCTCAAAGTCATGTTTTCTGGGAAAACTCCCTAGGAATATTCTCCTGAGTAAGGTTTGCAGTTGACCAGGAGAATATACGGAGCCATAAGCCATACCCCATATTGGTAAGCTTCTGTACCTGAAGTTTCGTGCTCTGAAAAAATTCTGAAGGGTAGAATCTTAGTGCTCCCCAGTGACACACACTATAAACAGTCACTCTGTGTGGAATTCACTTAAATGGAGAAGGAGGGGAAGGTTCGGACTAAAGATTAACTATAATTTTTTTAATCTTAGGTCAGTCCCTCATAAATAACATGAATATTCTACAAGCTTGTTATTCTGCAGTGTAGTTTATGTTGTGGTTACAGTGAGCTTAAAAATCACATTTAAGCTGTAGATTTTGGAGAGGCAGACATCGAAGGGCCTTTCACGATTTCTGAGGCATCAGGGAACGTTCATTGGGCATCACGGACAGCTCCTTTGGCCAAACTTGGCCCCCATGGTGAGGGAAGGTGACCTCTTTAATAAGTAATGTAAATTAATTGACATAAATGCCACCTAAAAGTAGGAGTTCAGGTGGGTTTTGTAGCTATATATAATACTATGGGATAAGTGAAGCCAGGTCGTAGATAACTGGACATTTTTGGCTTCTTGCAGAAATGTTTTAACTGAATTGTATTCTCTGTTTTGTAATCAGCTTGTTAAAAGAAACAATTACATAAAACTCCCCATTACAGCTGTTGTAGATATCTTTTAGGTGAAGTGCTTTTTATTTTATGGCACATGTTATAAAAAATATAATACTTGTTCAGTATCCTGGTATGGATGGAGGGGACTGCTCAAGGCTGGAGGCCACAGGCTCCAGCTGAAGGATCACTGTCTCTGCACCCCTGCAACCCATTCAGGGCCCATGATGGGCCAGGGAGTGGCTGACTTAGAGGCAGTAATCTGCTACATCTTATGAGGTTCTCTCCTAGGAGGACCCATAGGAGAAATCCTTCCCAGAATTCAGTTCTTCCCCAGTTCTTTTTTTTTTATCATGTGAACAATGAAAATCTTATAGTATGTTATTCCAGTGGTTTCCAAACTTTGTTCCACAAGAGCATTACCTGAGCAGCCAAGGCCTCTTTCCTATTACAGTTCATTCAGAATGTCTAGGGTGGGATTCAGGCATCAACCTTTTCAAAGATCCCCAGGTAATCCCCAGTGGTTTCCCGTGTTTGAAAACCACTGACATACCCACTGTAGTCTCCTCATAGCTTAAGCCATTTGGGAGCTTAGAGATAAATTTGCATCTCACCTGTAGCAACTAAATAGGACTAATCATATTTGTTCATTATTTTCTTGTCCATTTTTTGTTTTTGCCTTGACTTCTTCAAATGTTTTTGTACTTTCATATAATTTTATATTGTTATTTTTAGTAGAATTATTTAAGTAGAATTTATGTACTATTAAATCCATGTAAGTGTACAATTCAATAATTTTTTTAGCAAATTTATAGTTGCACAATTATCACCACAATCCCATTTTAGTATATTTCCATCACCCCAGAAAGTTTCTTTGTGCCCATTTGCAGTCAGTCCTGCTCCCACCCATAGCCCCAGACAACCAGTGATCTGCTATATCCATAGATATCATATAAATAGAGTCATACAATGTGTGGTCTTTTATGTCTGACTTATTTTGCTTACAGTGTTTATGAGGTTCAACCATGTGGTAGCACATACCACTAGTTCATTCCTTTTCATTGCTAAATAGTATTCCAGGGCTTCCTTGGTGGCACAGTGGTTAAGAGTCCGCCTGCCGATGCAGGGGATACGGGTTCGTGCCCTGGTCCGGGAGGATCCCACATGCTGCGGAGCGGCTGGGCCCGTGAGCCATGGCCGCTGAACCTGCGTGTCCGGAGCCTATGCTCCGCAACGGGGAGAGGCCGCAACAGTGAGAGGCCCGCGTACCACAAAAAAAAAAAAAAATAGTATTCCATTTCATTTATCTGTTAGCCGGTTGATAGACATTTGAATTATTTTCAGCTTGGAGCTATTATGTATAATACTGCTATGAACATTCACACATGAATCAGTCCAGATGTATATTTTCATTTATCTTGAGTGTAAACTTAGGAGTGGAATTTGTGGGTCATTTGACTAGTTTATATTTAGCTTTTTTTAATTTATTTTTTAATTAAAGTATAATTGATTTACAATGTTGTGTTAATTTCTGCTGTACAGCAAAGTGACTCAGTTATACACATATATACATTCTTTTTTATAATCTTTTCCATTATGGTTTAGCACAAGATATTGAATATAGTTCCCTGTGCTATACAGTAGGACCTGTTGTTTATCCATTCTATATGTAATAGTTTATATTTAGCTTTTTAAGGAACTATAAAACTGTTTTTCAAAATGGCTACACTATTTTATATTCACATCAGCAAAATATGAGAGTTCCAGTTTCTTCACATCCTTACCAACACTTGGTATGTTCAGTCCTTTTGATTATAGTCTAGTGGGTGTGTGGTGTTATCTCAGTGTGGTTTTAATTTGTGACTACTTGATGTTGAGTGTGGTTTCTTGTGTTTATTAGCCATATGTTTGTTTTCTTTGGTGAAATGTTTCTTTTGCCTATTTTTAAATTTGATGTTTGTCTTATTATTGGGTTGAAGTAATTCTTTATATATTCTGCATACAAGTCTCTTATCAGATGTGTGATTTACAAGTGTTTTACCCAAGCTGCAGCTTATCTCTTCTACATGGTATCTTTTGAAGAGAAGTTTTTTATGAGTTCAAAATTTGATGATTTTCAATTTATCATTCTTTTTTCTTTTTTGGATCATGTTTTTGGCATCATATCTAAAAAATCTTTGCCAAACCCAAGGTCACAATGATTATTTGTTGTTTTGTTGCAGTAGTTTTAGCTCTAACATTTAGGTATGACTCATTTTCAGTTGATTTTTGTGTATGGTATATGGTAAGGATCTAAACTGATTTTTTAGCATGTGGATATCTAATTTTCCCAGCACCATTTGTTGAAAAAAAACTATCTTTTCCCCATTGAATTGCCTTGGACCTTTCTCAAAAATCAGCTGACCATAAACTAAGGATTTATTAATAAACTTTAAATTCTGTTCCATTGATCTTTATGTTTGTTTTTCATACGAATACCATGGTGTTTTGAATATTGTAGCTTTATAGTACATTTTGAAATTAGGTGGTGTAAGTTCTCCTTTGTTCTTTATTTAGATCATCTGTAATTTCTCTTAGCAATGTTTTTTTAGTGTTTTAACACGTCTTTTGTAAAATATATTCTTAATTTTTCTTTCTTTTTGATGCTATCATGAGTAGAACTCTTTTCTTAATTTCATTTTCAAATTGTTTATTGCTAGTATAAAGAATTAAAATTAATTTTTGCCTATTGATTTTGTATTCTGTAACCTTACTAAAATTCATTAGTTCTAGAATTTTTTTTTGGTAGAATCTTTATGATTTCCTACATATAGGACCATGTCATCTATAAATAAAGACAGTTTATATCTTCCTTTCTAATATGCATGCCTTTCATTTGTTTTTTTGCCTACTGCATTGGCTATAATGTCCTGCACTATATTGAATAGGAGTAGTGACAGCAACTCTAGATTCTGATGTTTTTCCCTTCAGGGTTATTACTGTTGCTGCAACTTTTTAAAATTGCTATTTTCATTTTAGTCTGGCTTCCTGGAGATCCCCCTTTGCCTGCATAGTTTAATGGCCAGAGTTGGTACAGTCATCCCAAGGCACTGTGGCTCTGGGTGAATCTGTGTGTGAGTTGCAGAATGCATTAAAAATTCTTGCAGTTTTCAAGCCTACCTCAACATTTCATTTTCTCCTGGGTTTTCCTGAGATTTCTGTGCCAGTGCTCATCGTCCCAGCCAAGAGGGATGTGTGGGGATTCATGTAGTCTCTCAGTGGCTTTCTCACTTCCAGGATCTCCCTATTAAATTTCTGACTAGTCCACTGGTCTGCTGCTCACCCCAAGTAAGATCACAACCTCTCTCTAGCAGGGTCATGAGCTTTTGGGGTCAGTTTCCCACCAAGTTCGCTTTATTTGCTTGTTAATACCCTTGGGCATGGGTTTTTCTCCTTCTACTCCAAGTCAAGTCAAGCCCATCTAGCAGCAAAGGTACAGGTTTTTCACAGCCAATCTCACCCTGGAAGCTCTACCATGCCTACTGAGCTGCCGCTGACACAGATTGCCACTGTTCTTACCTGTAGTTCAGTAGTTTTTCATGAATAAACGCTTCTCAAGTTGTTTGCCTTTGGTTGATTTCTGGAGTGCTGAAATGGTTGCACTTGACAATTTTGTCGACTTTTATAGTTGTATTTGGGGAGAAGATTTGCCAGTCTCTTTAGCTTGCCATCACTGGAAGTCCTGCCTGAGTTTCTTTTTGTAAGCCACAAACCCTTTTTGGAACAAGATGAAACATTAACTATATAAATACAGAATAAGATAAAATAAAAAACCAAGCAAGGGTAAAGGAAATATAAGATAGGAAAATAAATTCCTTATGGAGCAACAATAATTTTTAACTCCTATGATAGATTTTCCCAGTGTGCCTAGGAATGGAAGTTTTCTTGGTCTTTCAATAGAGAGATTTACTCTATCATAAAATGCAAAAGTCCATTGTATTTTCATTGTCATGAGATCTAAAATAAATTGGAAAAAGAGGTATGTATCTAACCAGAAAAAAACAGAACAAGTTAGATCAAAATGCTACCCTGGGATCCTTTTGGTTTCATTTTATTTTGTTTTCTCCCAAAGGTCAAATCCCCAAACTTGTACAACTTTAGACTGTAGGAATACTTGACAAAATGTGCGGTGATAAAACTGCCAGATTGAAGGTTTCTTAAGTGCTACTGTCCAAAATCACTAGGCATGCTTGTAACTAGTAATTCTCGTCAGAATATACACTCTCAGTGTGTGACTTTTATCTGCAGGTGGCAGAGCATATGTTTTAGCACCAAAAAATGTAAGGTGGCAGAGAGAGGATATTTAATGTGTTGTAACCTATTTTTATTTTTAATTTTTTCTCTTATAGCTGCTTAGTTCCGGTCAAAAGCAGGCTAACTAAAACATTTTCAGATCTTAAGGGCTATATTTAAATTAGGAAAAAAGTGGTTCCAAATATAATTGTGTCATTTGTTTTCATTTAACACATGAATCAAGGTTATTGGACCAGCATCTCTCATAAAAGAAAAATACAGTGGTATCTTATGTAACTGAAGTCCAGACAGGGGGTTCTTCTCTTCAAATGGATTTTCTGGTTAAATTATAATTAATCCTTTAAACACTACAATCACTTTTGTTTTTATCCTTATTATAATAATGCATTTTCCTACTATAGGAAATAGGTACAGCTAGCAGTTATGTATAGCAAACAAGTATCACTTAATATTTTCTAACTAATGTAGTTCTTACTACATGAATCAAAGTTATCATTCTATGCATTAATCATAATTAAGACCTTAGCTAAAGGACAAGAGTTACAAATTCAAACCCCACTGATGAGTGACATTTAGGAATGCAAGCCCAGTGTTGTCAAATTTTTCTAGTTTTCCCAAAGAAGCCAGAAATCTGCATATTTGTTTGAAATCTCTCTAATTTTAAGTGTTGAAGCTAACTTAAGTTTTTAAAGCTATTGTATAGGTCAAATAAAATAAAAACCATTCAGATCAGGCCCATAGGCAAGCAGTTTACAACCTCTGGTAGGGAAGAATGGTCAGAGCCTCTTCTGACAACAGCCTCTGCCTGATTTCCTGCCACGTATCTCTTGCTCAAAAAAGAAGGTATAGCATGCTTCCCAAATGATTGTCTTCGTTATTTTACTGTAGAATTCTGAGACAATGTGTTTTAGCAGAAATACGCTGAAATGGGCATCCAAAAACCTTGATTCTGAGACTAATGATATTTTTTAAGCCCTTCCTGTATCAACCAGGCACTGCTCTAAGTTCTTTAGACCTATTAACTCATCTAAGTCTAGTTTTGGTTTTGCTCTTCAAAAGTTTTATGTTGGGTCAGTCATCTACCTTCTGTAGATCTGTTTCCTCTATGTGAAAAATTATAGGATTATATTTATATATGACTGAGCTAGAAAATCTGTCAGAACTCTTTCAGCAGGAAAATTCTTTCATCTGGAGAATATGAGGGTTGGATTCAGTGACACAAAAATAAATTGTCAACCAGACTATGGTATTAATTTATATGAGTTTATAGCACTTATCTATATAACTCAGTAGAAATAAATGTATATAATCTTCAGTGCATTCACATTCCTTCAACAAGTATCATGCTAGAATATTTTAGTTAAGTTGAGAAAGAAGTTTAGTATCCACTCACCATGAGGTTAAAAAGGCCTGCACCCTATCTTCTCACTGAGGTTATCATCTCATTGAGGCAGTGTGTCATGCAACTAAAATTTAAATTAAAGCAGAAAATAAGTACCCTGATGAGCGTTACACACAACAAGGCTTTATTCCAAGGCTAACAGAATAGATGTATGAATACGTGTGACGTGCCTATGGAAGATGAGACTTGGAAAAAGGGAAAGATTTGAATTGGAAGGTGCAGAAGACCATTTAATATGGAAAAATATGTCCAAGTCAGAAATTAGAATGTTATCATACCAAAGAAATAGAAGGCACATTGCCTTCAGAGTACATATAGAACAATGACAAATTTTACAGAAAAGTCAAGATAATTATTATAATGCACTTTCTAACTTTTACTCTTATGAAGGTGAATGACTATAAAGAATGTATCCCCAAAAAAAAAAAAGAATGTATCCCAATACAACTCTTACGACTTTGACAGAAAACAAATACTTGCAGTACAGTTGTTAAATAAATCATTCGTTTGCAGCTAACCCTCAAATGGTTCAGGAAAAAAAAGTACATGAAAGCAAAGAAGCACATATGACAAAATGTTAACAGTTATTGAACCTATGGGAAAGGTGTATGGATAATCATTGTACTGTTACAACTCTTATAGGTTTAAATCTTTTTACAATAAAAACTGGGGAGGAAGTAAAAGAGTAGAGAAAAGAAAAAGTCATCCAAATAACTTATAGATCAAAGAATAAATCTAGAAAATACTTAGAACTGAGCCATAATGAAACTATAAATTTATACCCTTAAATGCTTATATTAAAAAAGAATAAATGCTAAAAATTAATGATTTTTTAAAATTAAATGTAAAATTAAAATATATTTAAAAATCAAGTTTAATATAGTGACTATGTGTAGATATGTAATTAGGTGCTTTATGGATATTTGGTGAATTTACTTCATTTCAAACTTCCCAAATCTTACCAGGTGGATCTTGCCTTGCATCCTGTAGGCAGAAAAAAAAAAAAAACTCACTGCTTTTGCACATCAAGAAGGGTAAATATAAAGCAATAAATCCTTTATTTTTTGAATTAAATCACTACATTTTGGTAAGATTTTGTTCACTTATCTAAAGTAAAGTAGAGTTGCTCAGCTTCCAGTGAATTTTGGGCAAAGTAAATTTATTCCCCCATTTGTCCTTGCCGTGTTTTGCCGGAATTGTAAATATATATCTATGATAATATTCTTAACTATCCAGATGATTGAATTATTTCCCACTTCAGGGAGGTACAGCCTAATCAGATGTAGAAATTTTATGAGTTTCAAAAAGAAAACACCTATGGTAGTATCCAATTTCTAATTTCAGTAGGAATTTGTTTCACTGATATCTTTATTCACCAGAATTATAACAAATAAAATGAAAAAAATTTTTGACCACATTTTAAAAATTGAAGTAAAATTTACATAACATAAAATTCACCGTTACAACCAATTTGAAGTGCACAATTCAGTGACTTACGGTGCATTCACAATTTTGTGCAACCATCACTACTATCTAATTCCAGAATATTTTCATCACTCCAAAAAAGAAACCCCATACCCATTAAGCAGTCACTACCCATTCACCCTTCTCCCAAGCAGCCACCAATCAGCTTTGTGTCTCTCTGGATTTGCCTATTCTGGACATTTCATATAAATAGTATTATACAATATGTGGCTTCTTGTGTCTGGCTTCTTTCATTTAGCTTCATGTTTTCAAGGTTCATGTTGTAGCATGTATCAGTTCTTCGTTCCTTTTTATTGCTGAATGATATTCTGTTGTATGACTATATACCACATTTTGTCTATCCATTCCTCAGTTAATGGACATTTGGGTTTTTTCCACTTTTTGACTATCATGAGTAGTGCTGCTATGAACATTTATGTACAAGTTTTTGTTTGAATGCCTGTATTCAGTTCTCTTGCTTATATACCTAGGAGTCAAACTGATGGTTCAAAATAGTAATTCTGTGTTTAACTTTTTGAGGAATCACCAAATTGTTTTTCTGGCCACATTTTTAATGTAAGGTTTTAAGGCCAGTTTGTGGGAAGGGAACCTTATAAATTGAAAACTTAAAACTGTCAAAAATTTAGCAATAATCTCAATTACAGAGTTCTTTGAGCTCAAGTCTCTCTTTTGACATTACTAAGCATTTCTCTGCCAGCTTCATTGAGTTTTCACTAGACAGCTTTTATTCTCTGCTCTCTGACCAATAGTTACTCAATTGAAGAATATGTGGATGGGGGTAGTGGTTACTAGAGTAAGAAGCCTTTGAAATATTTTTTTTCCAATTTTTATCTTCAGTTAAAGAGGACAAATGCTTTACCCTACAATTTAGAAGCGTAATATCTGGAAGTTTCAGACCCTAATCTGATGTGCCTTAAAATAGTTACAAATTAGGGTGATGTCTTCCAAGTGCTCACTGACTGTTTTAAATTTTCTAGTGTGTCCCTGAAAAAAGATCAACAAATCTCCATTAGAATCCATGCCAGAATATTTCTCAACAACTGCTAGCCCTCTATATTTAAAACGTTTGCATTATTTAAATTTCTGAGAAGTTTGAGAATCTCTTGAGAAATTAAAATATTGGACCTTTTAGAATACTAAATGGTTTACATATATGCTGTGAGGTTTTGGCCTATGGTTAGCTTCCCCCATGGAGCTGAAATATTTTGTACCTGGAGTTAAGCCAAATCTTCTGACTTGCATGCATTCAACTTATGGTGCATGCATCCAAGTCCTGGCATTTGAATGGTCTTTTTCCTTCATCTGAATACTTTCTAACTTGAAGAAAAAAATAACACTTTCCATTTAAAACTTGCCTCTCTCCTCTCCTTCCCTTCTTCACCCATAAGCAAATATCTTCATACTCTGTACCTGCAATGCTGTGAGAAGAGAGGGCATCTTGATATTTTCCAACTCAGAAAGATTACCCTCAGGCCTGGGGATCCATGGAAGAGCTCCAGAGAGTTCCATAAATCCTTTGAAATTCTGTGTTGAACTGAAGTTATAGGGAGAGAATCATAGCCTTTATGATATTCTCAAAGGGTATATGGTCCCCCCAAAAGTGAAGATCTGGTGGTTTTAACAGTGGCTTGGAGAGCCAACGGACACACTTTCTGTGGTGCCATGACACATTGGATGGTGTGTGATTAAGTCATGAGTATATTTCACTCAGGCTTTCAATGGCAGAGTCAAAGTAATACCAGTGCTGTTTTTGAGGGTTGGATCAAGAGTAGATGCTTATGAAGCTGAAGGTAGTTCCCAGGAATGGATTAAGGAGTGTGGGAATGTTAGGGCACTGACCACTTATGAAGGTGGAATAGGCAGAGGTAACAGCATGTGGGAGAGAGTAATACAATTATCCTGCTCAAAATGCAGCCTCACCTCCTACCCTGAGGCCCCTGGTACTTGTATAGAGTGTCTTCTCCAGCCATCAAAGTATTTCTTTTGCCTATTTGATCATATCATTTATGTCTTTGAAATAGTTTTACCTTCCATCTCCCTCACTGCTTCCCAGAAACCACTTATGGTCTCACACGAATATCTAAACCCCTTTTTCAGTTT
This sequence comes from Phocoena phocoena, assembly GCF_963924675.1. Lineage (NCBI taxonomy): Eukaryota > Metazoa > Chordata > Mammalia > Artiodactyla > Phocoenidae > Phocoena > Phocoena phocoena. Next base: position 75,848,113 of record NC_089221.1, on the reverse strand, counting down.
TAGTTTCTGCTCTGTAGTCTTTATAAACAGATTCGAATTCTATGAGCCACAGAGAAGTGAGAGTCTTAAGGAATTAAAAAAAATAGTACTAATAAACAGGAAGCATTGTTAGGTGTTTTTTTCTTTACTGATGTGTGAAGAGAAGAAGGGAACCAACCCTGTTTGCATACCTGCCGTGAACCATTCACTCTATGTGTATCATCTTGTTTACTCCTCATGGTACATCTTTGCAGTGAGTGTTATGAGCTTTCTTACAGATGAACAAACCGAGGTTCACAAAGTTTATAAGTATTAGATGCTAACCCAGATCTTGTAGCTCTGAACCACTGCTTCCCCTACACCTACCAGAGAGCAGCAGTAGAGAGAGTTCCGGAAGGTTTGTGGTGGCGGCAGCCTTGTGGAAGAGAGCCGGTGGGATTTGTTTTTGAGCTGCATTGTATATTTACAAATATACTGTGTATGTATTTAGGGTAATTTGGGAGAAAGCTAATAGACTTTATGAGGAGGCTAAAGTCCCTTGCACATTTGCAAGCTATTTTTTGGTCCTTCCCCTGAAGGACTATGTGGGAGTGATTAGAGTAGAAATGAAACAAGCAGCTGATAAATGGGTAATTTGTAATTGCCATTTTTTGCTGAAACTATTGATGTTTTTCTTTATTCCAGTGAAATGTCCCAAGTAAAAAATGTAGAGAATGTCTTAACAGTTTTAACACGGTGGAAGTTAGAGCAAACAAATGGAGAAAAAAATCCAGGGGAAAGATTAATAATTGAATAATGAAATGGTTAAAATTAATTTGAAAATATCCTTGAACTTTGACAAAGATATACAGTACAATACAATAGATAGGGATCCAAATCCCCTTGGATACTTGTATCTGGAAATCCCAAGAAGTAAAAGGAACATACTAAGAAGGAAACTTTAGAGCAGCAGTGGACTGAGTGAGAGTCGAGAGAATCAAGTCCTTTCCCCATTTCACCCCTACCCAACCCAACCCCATTCCATTAGCAGTTCTGTTGCCTTCCTTTCTTCATTCATTAAAAAAACATTTACTGAGTTCTCCTGTATATCAGACACTATTCTGGATGCTAGGGATTTGACAATGATAAGGATAAACAAAATTCCTGTTGCATAGAGTTAAATTTCAAAAGAGAATATAGATAATAAATAGACAAATTCTATGTGTGTGTGTGTGTGTGTGTGTGTGTGTGTGTATAAAACATAGTGGTGTTAGGATAAAAATTAAGTAGGTTAAAGGGGTGAGAGAGTGCCTGGTAAGGGCACAGTAGTATATTTTAGATAGGGTGGTCAGGAAAGACCTCGGACAAGCTTGCTGGGTTGTATTGTAACTTTTGGGGGCTCAGCCCAGTCTCTTCATACATAAAATGGGAGCCTTGCTAGGTGATCACTAGACAGCTTCAAAATTCTGTGCTTTCTTTAAGAGACATATCTTTAGGTCACGTAATCTTTTGTATGTATAAGTTATGGTCTTCACTGTCCATTGATCTCAAAATGTAATACGAATGTTCATTGATTTCCAAGCTTAATTCCATTTTACATTTAGGGAATTTAAACCGAGAGTTAAATGCCTTCCCAAAGGTTGCATAATGGTAAAAGAAAGATTAGAGCTCTTGATTTCTGCTGTTCTCAGTCTGAAAATTCTGCCTCAGTGTGTGATATAATAAGAAGTGGAATTGCAACGTCAGAGCAGTTCAAAGTAGATTTAAGATGTGTAAGCTATGATAGACTAAAATATGTACAAGTAAAGAATTGCATAGGGCTTCCCTGGTGGCGCAGTGGTTAAGAATCCGCCTGCCAATGCAGGGGGTACAATTCAAGCCCTGGTCCGAGAAGATCCCCCATACTGTGGAGCAACTAAGCCCGTGCGCCACAACTACTGAGCCTGCGCTCTAGAGCCTGTGCTCCACAACAAGAGAAGCCACCGCAATGAGAAGCCCGCGCACCACAACGAAGAGTAGCCCCCCCCACCCCGCTCACCACAACTAGAGAAAGCCCGCGCACAGCAACGAAGACCCAAGACAGCCAAAAGTAAATAAATAAATTCATTTAAAAAAAAAAAGAATTGGATAAGTATATCCCACTGCAATCATTTATGGCAGGCAAGTAAGCCATGTGATATGTTTTAAACCAGTAAAATAGCAAACCCCCTCCAAGAAAATCTATAATTTTAATCAAAAGTTTGTTTCAGTCATTGAAATTCTGTTATTGCTGCTTACGAACATTAAAGTCAATCAAAACATCAGTAGCTTTGCAAGATCAATATTTTTAATATGTTTGCATTGCAGTACTGCAGATTTTTGGCTAATGGATCGCACCCATATTGATTTCCATGGGAAATGTTAGTCTGATACTGAAATAATTTAAAAAAAAAAAAAACACACACAGGGATTATCGGTTTGGAATTTCTAAGGAGATAGAAGTATAAAAATTGGTTATTGACCAAATTGCTTGGGGTGAGTGAACCTTGGGCACTTGCAATAAACTTGTAGCACTCAGTCATTACTGAATACTACCTTAGTCCCTTAAAGTGAAAATCAATCAATAACCTATTATAACAATGCAAATTGTGGTGAAATAACATACTAGACATGTAAGAGTCACATTTTATCAAAACAGATATGCATAAGCATGTATATGAGCATATTGAAAATAGCTCTACTGAAACATAGTGACTGATTTTGACTTTGAAATTCCTCCTGAAGCTAGTTTGAGTAGCATTTTTCAAGGGAGAAACTGCTACAGAATAACAGTAAAAAGAAGCATACAATTATTCTATGAACAATCATGAAAGTGCAAACACTACAACATGTCAAATGACAGATTCCGTTATTTCGATTCAGAGCAAGATTACAGTGGTGACTCTGTTCTCAAAGCACTGGAATAATGGATGCAAAATTAGATTAGATACAAACACATTCCCCACAATATGAATCTAATGCACATTACATTTCTCTTGGTTTTTAGCCTTTCGTTAGGAGAACCATATTTTCATCTAGAAAGTTTACTCTGTGTTTTCATTTGGTTACCATTATAAATTTATGAACTCTTTATCTCTCAAAGACAACCTAGCGTTCTGGAGAGAGAGAACATTTTTTTTTGATGCACAGTATAAGTTCAGATCAGTATAGTAGTACTTAGAATAGTACTTAGCACCAGTTACACATATTTTTGTATGTTTCTATTTACTTAATTTTTTAAATTGTGTTATTTATATATTATAGAAACATTTATTTGCTTTGAGAGGAACATGGAATTAAAAGATAGAACTAAAAATTAATAATAACTGTTGAATTTTGTTGCCATCTCTATAAGCCTGGTCAGTGTTATTCTAATAAATTGAGCTCTCTTTATAAATAGAAAACTGATCATGACACCTTCTCCTGCATGAGATGGTAACACTCATCAAATAGCATTATTAGTCCATTTCAATTCAGCGTTAATCTTTAATCACTATTTTTGCCAAATTTCTTTCATCCTATTCTGACTTCTTATCTTTTATCATTATTACTAGCATCACTCTCAAATTCAGTTGATAAAATCTTTTTTATTCCTATTCTTTTTGAAATTTATACCTTAATGTGACTTTCCTCAAACATTGTGTCCCCCACCCCCATCAGTTAAGCTGTTAGGATATTCCGTGTTGATGGGTCCAGCCTTCAGAATGATTTATGAGACATGGAACTTCACTGTTATCTAATGTTGTGTACATACTTGAAAATAACCAAGTTGTACAGCAAAGATGTTTACATGTAAGCTATATAAATATTCATACAGTTTTTGCTAAATCACTCAATGGCTTTCTGCTATAGATATTATTAGAAAAGTATTCATGGTCTTAAAAATGTTAGGATTCTAATTCTGTTGCCTGCCATTTCCACATTTTCATATACAATTGCTCTTCCTGTTGTTTATGTCTTTCTAAGAATTCCAACTGGAATTTGTGTCACTTATCATTGTCAGAGGATGCTATTTCTAAAACAGATAGAATTTGTGCAATCCCCAGTTAGAATTTCCAGTTGTCTAACTAGTCAAGGAGCGGGGCATGATGAAAATGGGAAATCAGCTCTTAGAAATCCAGCAGAGCAAACACTTTGTTCTACAAGGCTCCACAGCCCATTCCCACACCCACACACGCCTTTATTCTGCGCTCATCTAGGTGTTTTATCTAGGTCAGTAGTGCAGTTCCTACTCAGGATGGTTATCATCTGACAACCCTCTGGTAGCCTGGAAGAAGTCATGTAATCTGTGATTTGGTCCAGAGCATCCCTGGTGTTTTTACGCACTCTAAGCAAGAGCCAAACAGACTTCTATCTGTGAAGGTAGTATCTGAGAGCAGGGCTGAATCTCTAGAGGACAGATTCTTTTAATGAATTTATGGACCCAGGACACTGAACAAGATCTGCTGCACTCAATAGACAGCACTCAAAACAGATCATTCTCTATTTATTGAGAATGTCGGAAGTCAGGGGAGAGAGGATTCCGAAGAGCTGTTCCTAGTGCAGACTTTTTATATTAATGGGCTAGTGAATACCAATGTCATACCACAGTCTGAGCAAGATGATTTGATTTTAATTTTTAGACAAAACTGACTTTCTGCATTCTAAGTCATGCTGATAAAAACTCATCCTAGAATCAAACTATTCAGACAGTCCATACCAAGCCTTACCTATAAGCAGCTAGAACATACCTGAAGATCTTTATTCGTTAACAAATTATTACACAGGCATGCTGCTCAGAATGTGTGTAAGATAGTAGTTAAGAGCACAGACTCTGCATGTACCACAATGTTCATTGCAGTTCTATTTACAGTAGCCAGGACATGAAAGCAACCTAGGTGTCCATTGACAGATGAGTGGATGAAGAAGATGTGGCACATATATACAATGGAATATTACTCAGCCATAAAAAGAAATGAAATTGAGTTATTTGTAGTGAGGTCGATGGACCTAGAGACTGTCATACAGAGTGAAGTAAGTCAGAAAGAAAAAAACAAATACCATATGCTAACACATATATATGGACTCTAAAAAAAAAAATGGTTCTGAAGAACCTAGGGGCAGGACAGGAATAAAGACTCAGACATAGAGAATGGACTTAAAGGACGCAGTGAAGGGAAAGGGTAAGCTGGGATGAAGTGAGAGAGTGGCATAGACATATATACACTACCAAATGTAAAATAGCTAGTGGGAAGCAGCTGCATAACACAGGGAGATCAGCTTGGTGCTTTGTGTCCATCTAGAGGGGTGGGATAGGGAGGGTGGGAGGGAGACACAAGAGGGAGGGGATATGGGATGTATGTATATGTATAGCTGATTCACTTTGTTATACAGCAGAAACTAACACACCATTGTAAAGCAATTATACTCCAATAAAGATGTTAAAAAAAAAAAGAGCACAGGCTCTGAACCCATACTGCCTGAGTACTTACCCTGTCTCTGCCACTTTCTATCTTATTTCTCAGTGCTTCATTCCTTCACTTATAAAATGATGACAATAATGGGGCTGACCTCATATGGTGTTGTGAGGATTACATACACGTTAAGTGTTTACTACTTGATTCTTTATAAACTCTGATGTCTATGTTGTTGGGAGTAGAAATGAAAGACTTTAATCTCCAGTAGTTTTCTCTCTAAAATCACATCTCCTATAATCTGGGAGAGATGCTCCTATCCTCTGCCCCCATGGCACCCTGTACCACCCCTATCATAGTGTATATTACTATATGGTTATCCATTTATTGATACTTGTCTCTCCCACCTCCATTAAGTTCTAAGCTTTGTGATGACAAAAACTGTGTCTATCTTTTTATCATTATTCTTTCAATGCCTTGCATATAGTTTGTATTCTGTAAATAATTACTAGATCAGTGTTAAATAGAACGTGATTTTTCTAAGTATCCCAAATATTAGAGTATTCATCTGTAGAGTTTTGCTTTGACTATGTTAGTTTCCTGGTTTCATCAGAGACTGACATACCATGAATGATTGATTGCAACTTCTTTGCACTTGCCTCTGCCTAGAATGTTCTACCTTTAGATATCCACAAGGGTCACCCCCTCATTTCCTTCAGGTATTTATTAAAGTGTCACCTCCTCAATAATTCCTATCCTGACTACCTAATTAAAATTGCATCTCTGCCTCTTCTCTGTGCTGTTTTGTTTTTCTATAACATTAATGACAGTCCAAAACTCTATATATTAGGGTGATTTGTTATGTTTATAATTCGTTATTGGCCTCTCCTACCCCCACTGGAACGTGAGTTTTGTTAGTTTTGCTCAGATATATCTCCGGCATCTGGACGAGTGCTTGACACAGAATAAGCAGGCGTTTTTAAAATATATGCTGAATTCATTAATAAATTCAGTGCCTTGGTGCTGCCAATTTAGAAATAAGTGAAAGCAAAATTACTACGCGAGGATAATCAACAAAGGATTAGAAACAAGAAACCTTGAGTTCCATCTTGAGATCAATTGTGTATAGTTTATGACTTTGTTAAACGTACATACTTCAGACCTCTCTGAGCCCTTTAACCCAGCCTCCAAATTCTGAAAATCATCCTTACTAAAATATTCCTCCCGTGGTCACTCTGAGGGATGTATTGCAAGTTATTTTATAAAATATTATATGTCTGAGATTATGCCATTAAAGTAATATGGGATCCAAGTGTTAGAGGCATTTTTTTTTAATGGTTAAGCCCTAAAGCAAACTGCTTCTTTAAATATGTGAATATAAGCTTTCCGTAGAACATGAATGCAGAATCTCTGCAAGGTCTTAATTAAGAGAAATTAAAATATCTATATTAAAATATGCTTCATTCTACCCACTTGGTAGGGGTTTTATTTGTAAAAAAAAAAATTATTTTACATGTAATGGCATAAAATGCTACATTGTACCAATATTAACAGGGAAAATGTGCCATGCTGAAGTGGTAAGAAACAATGCGATCTATAAATTCCCTGCATTATTTTTGTTTAAAAACGTTTTTCATTAAGATTAAATTTTCACTTGGGTGGTTGTTTGAATTAATTATGGAGGCATCACACAAACATAAAATTGAGCAAGAAAATTACATAGGAAATAGAAAGGAGTTGTATGTGAGGCACTTATTAAAAAATATAAAGACTCCATGTCATACATGAGGTGACATTTTCATTCAGTTTGCTGTTTGTAGGATTATTTAGCTACTTAAATAATGGTGTCATAAAATGATTTAAGTAAGCTTATGTTAATAAGAATGAAAGTTTTAAACAAAAGATTTAAAGACTATAAGTGCTTACTCAAGGGGTAAGCAAGACCAGTGTTATATACCAAAGCAAGGTAACTCCCAGGTGTTCATAAAGGTGAGAGATATGCAAGGGGTAAGCAAGACCAGTGTTATATACCAAAGCAAGGTAACTCCCAGGTGTTCATAAAGGCGAGAGATATGCATAAAGTATCAAAACCCAAAGGGAAAAGCAAACAAATGAGAGAACCAGTAGTTATTAGGACAGATGAGATGGAGCTATCTCATAGCATAAGATTTGAAAAGAGAATAGGTATAAAGATGAATAAGAACTAAATAAATGTGAAAATAGGCAGATGGATTATCCTTTTTCTCAACATGACAGGAAGATCTAACCAAACTTGTCTTTTTAAATGAGAAAAAGTAATATGAGAAGAGAGCTGTTTGTATGGCAGGCACTGTAGTATTTTTGATTCATATTTTCCCACCAAAAAAAATCTCTCTTTTCTCGCATTCCCCATATTAGTCTCTCTATGACCACTGGTAAATTTAACTATTATCTACAATGAGTAACATATTAAAATAATAACATCCCCCCCATGCAACAATAATTATTGAGCACTTACTACATGTGCAGAATATTCTGCTTTTCATAGAATAAAGGACAGTAGGAAGGAGATAAAATTTTATAAATTTAATAACTCAAGGAGAAAGAAATAAGGATCACAAGGCAGAGACTGATATAAGTAATAGAAAAATTTGGAAGAAGGTGTAATTCTATCTAATTATAAGAGCCAACAAGACATTCGGGGATTGAGGAGGGAAGGTCTATTAAGGCTGAACCCAGAAAGATGGGTAGGATTTGGAGATTCACAGAAGGGAAGAAGAATATTTCAGTGAGGATTGTCAACAGGAGCAAGGGCTAGAAAGTACAGAATATGTTACATAAGAATTGACAATAGCAAGAGGGGAGTTTGGTAGATGCATCATGAGTGTGAATGGAGAATAAGGAAAATAAAGTTAGACATTTTTTGGCAATGAGATGACAGAGGATATTAAATGATAGGCTGAGGGGGCGGGGTATGTTTTTTTTCTTCAAGGCCGTAGGAGCAAAGGTGTTTAAGTAAGGAAATGAACTATCAGAGCTGTACTTCAAAAAGATTGATCTAGCAGCTATGAGTAAAATATATTGAGAAGGAAAGTCTGAAGATAGGGAAAATACAGCCTAAAGGTCATTATTGTCATCCCTGCAAATGGTAATAAGGCCTAAATGCTGATGACGAGAGTGAAAATGAAGAGAGGGGATAGAATCCAAATACATACAGGAATAGAATCCATGTGACTTGGCCATGAGAGTCATCTTGAGTTTTTTCTTCAAACAGGTCAGTCAGCTATTTAGTGAAATCACGGAAAGAATGGGACACAAGGAAGTTACCATGGAGGTTCAGGAAAGATTTCATGCATAGGAATGCCTACAAGTCAAGATATTGCAGTGATGGACCACGAACAGCTTTAAGACACTTGGTGTTTGAGAGGTAGATAGAGAAGAAGGCATGGAAACTGGGACTTGAAATTAAACTCCTTGCATTCAAACTTTATATATTTTTTAATTATTTCAGGATTCAGATAGTCTTGCCCTCTTCTAAGATTACCAAGCCTTTAGGATACTTTCATTTGGAAGCAAATGATTGATTTTGCAGAGCAGAGTTATCCCAGAGCTGTAGTAAGGAGGAGTGCCATAGATTGAGAGATGGTTAAATGAGGGTAATCTGATTTGATGGGGGATATATGGGGTAGATACCAGACTAGGTCTTGACAATTTCTTCTGATTGGTTACCACAGTGACTATATTCTAACTATGTCCATTTAGTAATAAATGCTGCCAATTTCAACCTGTGCATTACTACAAAAATATTGTTCTGATATGTTTGCACTTTTTGACTCCATGTTCCATTCCAATTTGTCTTTCTTAGGAAGTTAAGCATAATTTAGTCCACTTGTTGTTTCCACAATAGTTCTGTGTCTTTTTCCACTCAAGAAGTAAGCACATTGAAGGAAAAATAGGTTTTGGATAGCCTCTTCAAACATTCATTATTTTTTATGATGATTTTGAAACTTAAGAGAAAAAAAACATGAAGTCAAGAAAAAAGTAAGGCTGTTACATTGGTTTTGAGGAGGCACTGTTCTTTAATAGCCCAAACCACTTCCAAGTAATGCTGAAAAAGTCTTCAAAACGTTATACAAAGCTCGGGTTTATATCAGTTTTAGTGTTCTGGTGATCTGCTTCTGTATAACAAGCCATCTAAAAATGTAGTGACCTAAAACAACAACCTGTTATTATCTTTCACGGTCCCATGGGTTGACTGAGCTAGCTGGGAGGTTCTTGCCTGGGATCTCTCATATGGTTCAAGTCGAATTCTCATTGGGGCCGGAGTCATCTGAAAGGTCACTGAGCTGGACACCCAGAGGAGCTCATTCACAGCTGGCAGCGGATGCTAGCTCTTGGCTGGGAATTCAGCCGGGGCTGTCTACTGGAGCACTACACGTGACCTCTCCATGTATCTTGGGCTTCCTGACGCATGTGCTGGGTTCCAAGAGGGAGCATTCAAAGAGCAAGTAAGTGTTCCAAGAGTCCCAGACAGTAGCTGCAAAACTTATGACCTAGCCTCAAAAGTCAGGCAGCATCACTTCTACCATATTCTGTGTTCAAAAAGAAAGTTATGAGGGCAGCCCACATTCAGGGAGAGGAGGCTGTACAAGGGCGTTAATACTGTGAAGCATGGTTGATGGTAGGGATGGACGAAGTGAAGGAGAGGAAGTACCTGTCTTGAGGAACTAGCTCACGTACAGTTAAGCAGTAAAGCAGGATTACCGGGGGAAATAGACCAGTATCCGGTAGGTATGGGTATTACTGAACCATATTTCTGCTGCTTGTGCAGTTGATGGTCTTCATTTACTCCGTTCCTTTTGGAGAGGTTACCAGTGTTTCATCCTAGCCTGATCTCAGATTCTACATCTGTTTTCCTAGTTCCATTTCTTTAAGCATCCTCAGATCCTTTATCGCTATACCTAAACGTCTCCAAAGATGTCCAGACATGGTAACATACGAAACATTTCTCATAGTTTATTGCTTCTTCTTATCTCTTTGCCTCTGGTCCTTCTGCAAGACTGAGCACAGGCAAGGTACCATTTTATCTTCAAGGTTTATTCAGCTAGCATTAATTTAAGTACCGTTTGCTTGTCACAGGAGACACAAAGAAGCATAAGCCAGCTTAAGGGACCAACAAACCAAAAGAAGAAAAACGCCTGTATTAGCTACGTAAAGCTAAGCTGCCCTAACAAAAAGACCCCAGATAGATAGAGAATATAGAAGTTCATTTCTTTCACATGAAACAGTCCAAGGTGGGCATTCCAGATAAGCAGATGGCATCACCCCACACAGCCAGGTTCAGGGACCAGGTTCCTTCCATCGTATTTCTTGACCACCACCTAGGCAGTATTGTCATCTGCGTGGTCACAGCTGGGTTGCACATGCATCAGTATTCTAGACCTCAGGAAGAGGCTATAAGAGCACAGAGGAGTCTTACCCACTTCCTTAAGGCATTGGCCAGAAGTGACACAAATAAATTCCACACTTGTTAACATTGGAAAGGATGTAGTCAAATGGCCACACCTGGCAAAGAAGGCTGGAAAATGTAATGTGCTGGGCATCCACGTGCTTTGTTTTAATTGTTTTAGCAAAGGTTTTCAGGAACGGTTACCAGTCCCCACAACAGCATGTAAATAAATGATTACAAAGCAATGTGGTAAGTATTGCACTAGGAAAACACGTGAGGTGCTATGAACGCGCAATGGGAAGTCACGGGCTTCACCGGAAGTAAAATTTGAACTGTTTCCAGAAGTAATGACTAGAGAAAAATAGGGCATTCTACACAGGAAAATAAGATCTTATGCCCAAGTACAGAATACAGACTAGCTTCGAGGGTTTCAGGGAATGGAAAAATTTAATATGGCTGAGCGCAAGTGCCCATGAGATGAGGAGTTATGGGAAATAAGGTCTATAATATAGAGAGGATTCTGCTAAGGAGTAGCTTGGACTTTATCCTCTAGGGATAGTGAGGATCCACCAGAATTTTATGAGTTTAGGACTAGCATGATCAGGTTGGTGGTGGTGATGTGAGGATAGACTGGAGGAGAAGAGATTAAACGAGATGAGACCAGTTAGAGGTATATTCAGGGAGGTCGTGATGAGAATTAAAGTGGTTATCAAGGAGATGGGAGAGGAAGGAGTACATTGCTAGGCAACAGAGACTGCAACTTGCTGCTTAAATGAGAAAGAGAGATGAGTGCTTCCTACTTTTACAAGGTGGATGATCAGTGATGCCGTTAGCCAATACAAGCCCAAGAGGAGAAAAGTTTACTAGGGCAAGATTTTTCATTTGTTTTTGGACATAAAGAAATTTTTCGTATCTACCAGATATCTACATTTCTGACCCATTTTTGCTGCGCGTGAGGGTAAGGAAAAGAACAGAGGGTAAGTCTAAGGACTGACTTGACTCCAAACAAATTTCTTTATTTTTTAATTATGTGAGCAAACATCTGGGAGAATGTTGTTATCTTAGCAATATGGGGAAGCAATTTGGCCTAGTCTAATCTGTGACAGTAAGACTTCTAATGATTCATCACCACTTTTACAATGACAGAGTAAAGCATGCAGCATTGTGGGTTTTGACACAATACTCATTCATGTTCAGCCACTCTGCACCTCCATATGCCAGGTTCTGTACTAAGTACTAAGGACACAACTCTAAAACAACAAACACAGTCCCTGCTCTCAAAAAGCTAAGGACTGAAAAGTGTAAGAGTTAGCTACTTTGTTTGGTGAGGGTGGAATTATGTGTAAGGGCTAAGGGTAGGGGCTCAGAAAATAGTTTTCCAGGTTCTAGGCAAAGACAAAGGCAAGAGAATACATTGTACATTTGATGACTGAAGAAAGTCCAGTATTGCCGTAGAGTAGAGTATGAGGGTAGAGTTATGAAAAGAAGTGAGACTGGAGAGTGAGCAGGAACTAGATTGTGGCGAGCCTTCTCAACCTTGTAAAAGAACTTGGAAAGAAGGCTTCTAAGAAAGGGAATGGGGCTCCCCTGTTGGCACAGTAGTTAAGAATCCACCTGCCAATGCAGGGGAGATGGGTTCGACCCCTGGTCCGGGAAGATACCACACTCTGCGGAGCAACTAAATCTGTGCACCATAAGTACTGAGCCTGCACTCTAGAACCTGCAAGCCTCAGCTACTGATCCCGCATGCCACGACTACTGAAGCCCACATGCCTAGAGCCCGTGCTCCACAACAGGAGAAGCCACCACAATGAGAAGCCCACATACCGCAATGAAGAGTAGCCCCTGCTTGCTGCAACTAGAGAAAGCTCGCGCAAAGCAACAAAGACCCAACACAGTCAAAAATAAATGAAATAAATAAGTTTATTTTTTTTTAAATAGACTTAAAAAAAAAAGTAAAGGAAAGAAAGGGACTGTATTTCTAGGGAATATCATTCCAGCTCTGATAAGGGGAATATATTGGAGGATGATGGGAAGATGAGACTAATGCAAAACTAGTTGGATTATGATGACCAGGATGAGACAGTGGAGATGGAGAAAATATTTTGATGTGAGGAGAGCCAACAGGACCTGAATTGGTATTAGAATGGAAAGCATCAAGGTTGGCACCCAAATTTTTTTGGTTTGGGCAACTGTGTGGATGTTCTATCATTAACAGAGAAACTGAAGTCAGGAAGAGAAGCACGTTTGTGGGGGAATGATTAGCTCAGTTTTGACATGCTGAGTTGGCAGCGCCTACAAGACTGCCAAGTAGAAATGAACTACGCTATTAGATATATTGACTGAAACTCAAGAGATAGAGATTTGCAAGTGATTGGACTGAAGAAGTCCAGCAAATGTTCAGTGAGAAGCCCAGCAAATGGTGGCTGTGCAGCAAGGTCCTTGAGGAGCAGCAAAGAAGGAGACCTCTGAGAACTAAGGAAGAAATCAGAGGAGGGAATACCAGGGGAAGAGAAATGCTCTGAGTCAGAGGGCTGGTAGACAGTATCGAATGCTATTAAAGATCTAAAGGATCCTGAAAAAGCAAAAGTGTTATTAATTATTTTAATTGCTCTCATCTACAAAAAACAACTAAATTTGGGTTTACTTGATAAGCAGGAAGGTTGAACATATTTTTATATAATTATTAGCTATTTATATTTATCTTATAAATTACCAGATCTTTTTCTATTGAATCTTTATCATTTTCTTATTGATTTGTAGGAGTTCTTTATAAATGATGAATAACAATCCTTATTATATGTGGTATATATTTTGCCTTTTATCTTTGCATTTTGCTTATGGGGTGGTTCTTTTTTTTCATACAGAAGTTTTTAATTTTTATGGAGCCAAAAATGTCAATCATTTTTTCCTGTAGTTTCTGGTCTTGTTTTCATGCCTTAAATCCCACCCCATAATTATACACATTCTCTTTTATTTTCCTCTAGTACCTTTATGATTTTTTTATTCTTTAAATCATAATATCTGGAGAGTTGTCTAAGATTACATAGTACGGTGGCTGAGCAGGGCTGAGGGCCCAGTTATGGCTGATGATGATTTGTTTGTAGGGGCAACAGTGTGTTACCCAGAGAAGCCAGTCAGCTGGGTTCATCCAACCTCGGGGTTTTCCAGCAAGTGCACTTCATGGACAGTGAGGCAAGGTAGTGTAGGAAAACATATTGAAATGTTGGGCCATGCACTCTAAGCAGTTGAGGAGGGAAGTGAAAACAGAAAAAGTCTAGTAGGGAAAAAGGAGAGTGAATGAACTAGGAGCCTTATAAGATTGTTATTGTTTTTTTTAAGGTTGTATAAAGGGATCATTTGAGTAAGATGGTTAGAAAGATAGGAGGTTGTAGTCAAATTGGAGGAATGTCTAAATTTATTATTGCAGAAGAGTGCTGCAATGACCAGAGGTAAACATGAAGAATGGGTAGTTGAGTGGTGTGAAGGAGAAGGTCATCCAAGATCAAGGAATGGAGAGGCCCAGAGCATTGGCTAGATGATCCATGTGGATGTTTGAGTTTCCCAAGATTACAGCTGGACTTGGATGAAGAGAAGCATCCTTTGAACATCTGGGTCTTCTCTCACCAACACCTTTGGCAACCTTCATTTATCTTTAAGAGACTCATCCCAGTTGCTAAAGAATAAGTCAGAGTTTATTAGAAATCAGTAGCAAAGACAGAATCAGAACTGTCCACCCTTCTTGCTTCTGGTGAAGTGTTCATGTTGGGGGCAGGGGGGCTTGTATGTGAAAGCAACTGATAGTGTATATAAAACACTTAATTAGCTCAGTGCCTAACATATATTAGTAGTCAATTCATTATAACAATTATGTAAGGAGGGAGATGGTTTATATGTGTCTTTAAGTTGGTGTTTGTTTAGTATTCCTTTCAAGTTTAGGGTTTGGAATTTCAGCAACCCTGGGTCCAGTATGTATTAAAATGACTGGGCAGCTTCAGCTTGAGCTGCTGTCTAGAATCCCCAAGAGGGTTGGAAATGCATCTGAGAAGCAATTAGAGCCCTATCTTTAAGCCCAGAGAAGGTAAAAATAGGCAAAGAAGAAAGTAGAAGAATATTTTTAGATTTTAGATAGAAGAACAAATACTTGTTAGTTTTCTTTCTTCTACCTTGACACATTTTCTCATTTGACTCTAAGCCACACCTCAAGAGATCAGAAGTAAATCCTGGTGTGTCCCAGCAATCTGCATTTCTTTTTCAGAAAAAAAAGCTTAATGATAATTACCTTTTTTGTTTTTCACACACACACACTGTATTTTATTTTTACAAGAGATAAATAAACTGATACCAAACATTGTAAATGGATGACCGCAACAAAAGCAACAATGATTGCAATTACCAAACACGAAACACACTCATACTATGTCATAATATTGACATTCAGTCGGAGTCTGCATTTTTAACAAGTACCCGTGGTTAGTCTGCAGTGTACACACAAATGTTTGAGAACCACTGGCTTCAGCTTTTAGGACCTGCAGTTCTTTTTTCAGTACACTTCTGGGAGATGGTGTGATGAAGGGGATCAGGGTTTATGAATATTTTATGAGTTTTTTAAAGTTTATTTTCAATCTGGAAAATACAGTGAAAACAAAATAATTGCACAAAGAATGTACACAGTAAAAAGAGGAATTTAAGATTAACTCTTGGGCTTCCCTGGTGGCGCAGTGGTTGAGAGTCCGCCTGTCGATGCAGGGAACACGGATTCGTAGTTCCCTGCAGTTCCATGGCTCACATGGCCCGTGAGCCATGGCCGCTGAGCCTGTGCGTCCAGAGCCTGTGCTCCGCAACGGGAGAGGCCACAGCAGTGAGAGGCCCGCGTACCGCAAAAAAAAAAAAAAAAAAAAAGATTAACTCTTGTCTCAGTCTTCATCCCTTCTTTTCTTCACCCAGTTAAAATAGTTATTCACCATTCATCTTGTCTTAATAAAAAGTAAGTAAGCTCTTTGCTACTAAAGTTCACGTTCATTTTTATAAATTAAAAAAGAACTAATATAAACCTTAAATATAATAATGCTACTCTATAACCTGATAGCATCTTTCCATAGTGAAGCTCAAAACAAATTAGAAAATTTATCAGTACTATTTAATATAGAACATTTCTGATAAGAAATATTATGAATATAAGATCTAAAATGATTCGTCAGTGACAAAATAGGTATTTCAACACCATACAACCTGAGACTTACTTTTGTTGTCCACTCACAATGAGGCAGTTCACAGAAATATAACTCTTTAGTACTATTTATTGATACATAAGTTTTACTGCGGTTTTATTTATTTATTTTTTACTGCAGTTTTAAGTTAGAAACTATGGAAGTAATGATTCTCACTATGACACTTCAATGTATAGCAACATTGCGAGAAATATAAATGCTGCAAGCCAGATTTGTTAAGATAATGTAGTTAAATATTATGAGAATTCTAACACCCATTCTGTAATCTGTGTTCATTTGTTTTCAAATTTTACCTATATGACTTGGTTGCTAAATAAGATTTGTGGGTTTTTTTAGTGGCAGTGTTATAAACCTCTGTGATAGGCACTATCAGAAGTTCAAAAAGGAAATAGAAAGACCACCTATTCCCCAAGGACTAGAGAATGACTAGGACTTTGTAACTAGATCTCCAAACAGCAGGTTCAAGTAAGAATAATTCAGTGACACTAATTTTTAGAGTCTTTTTTTTAGTTGCTATTTGTCTGAACCTTGCCTAGAAGTATACTGAGGGTAATCAGACCCATTTGTGTATGCAGATACAGCTGCACTTAATTGATTCATTTCTTCACTTAAATATTTACTGAGCATATGCCGCATGCTTGGAACAGGAGATAAGTGGCAAATGAGACTAATGAAGACGATAATGATGATGTTGATGCTGATAAGAGTGGCTAACGTATTGAGTGCTCCCCGTGCACAAGTATTTATGTGGATTCTCACAATAACTGTATGAGGCAGATTTTATTACTGCTCCATTTTGCAGGTGAGGAAACAGGTTTGGAGTGGTGTCACTACAAATATGAATCCAAGGGCCAGATTTTTAACTAATAAACTAGCAAATATATTCCTTTTCCTCATGGAGCATATGTTCTAGCAATTCATTTATTTAACAAGTATTTATTGAGTATCTATTATGTGCCAGGTACAGTCCTAGGCCCCAAGGTACAGTGGTGAAGAGAGCAACAGGGTCATTGGTGTCATGGCTCATACCTTCCAAATCCTCTAATGAGGGTTGAAAAAAAGGAAGAAAGTATATAGATACTAACTAAAGTAACAGACATAACTAATTAATTACATTTATAAGAATTACCAAACTATTGAATATAACAAAATGTATAAAAAAATAAATACTGTATATTCAGATATTCAGGAAAGGTGATGTTATTTTTATACTTTAAAAGGAGTTCATTTTCATCTGTGGTTAAAAATATATATTTTACTTAAAAAAAACCTTGCTTTGCTTAATCAAAACATTCAAAAGCTGTTTCTTTCAGTTGCTAAAAGGGAAGAATTTTTATATCTAAAAATGAGAACTTTTCATGAGGTGGGAATTCACAAAGGCCTTGTATCACTCGAAGTTAAATGTTATCCAAATTTCAGAAAAATTTACAATTGCAGTGCTGAATATTACTGGGCAACACTCATTTTTTGGATGGGCAAGACCAAATCGATTGTGAAGAATGTTCAAAAAAAAGTTCTACCATACACCACAGTCTAGAATTAGGAGACTGTTAAGTATTTTGCAGTCTCATCAAAGCAGTTTATGAATTACAATAGGTGACCTTTTAAAATATTTGTTACTGCATCACCCTCCTTCTTATTTAAAATTTCTTCATTGGGATAGAAATCTCTTTTGGAACTAAAACTATTCTTTTATGGGTAATAAGCTGAAGCTATTCAAGAGGATTTAAAATAAGAAAACATTGGATAGTAGAGTTTCAATATTAAATAAATAGTTCAATTATACATTTAGGATATGTCAACAATCAAAGTTGAAAACTCTTGCCTGAGCAGTCACCATTTGACATTTGGGAAAATTTGGTTAATGGATTGTAAACTACTATGTATTTAGTTTGTAAGTGAACGTTTAGGCTCCTGGTTTACATCCTCTTTTCTCTGGTTTTTACTTTATCAGTAATAGCCTCACAATTCCCACCATTTAAAATGATAGTAGGTACAAGAGAACGTACTAAATTCTGGCAGGCAAAGCATGTGCCTGGCCTCAGTGAGCTTACACAGTGTAACCAAAAGAGGTATAAAATATACACATAAAAGAGAAATACAACTAAAAAGAGACGATCATAACAGTTTTGTAGAAAATGGTTCAGGTAACAGGGTCAGAAGTTGCACATCGGGCTTCCTGGTGGCGCAGTGGTTGAGAGTCTGCCTGCCAATGCAGGGGACACGGGTTCAAGCCCTGGTCTGGGAAGATCCCACGTGCCACGGAGCAGCTGGGCCCGTGAGCTACAAATACTGAGCTCTGCGCGTCTGGAGCCTGTGCTCCGCAGCAAGAGAGGCCGCGACAGTGAGAGGCCTGCGCGTCTGGAGCCTGTGCTCCGCAGCAAGAGAGGCCGCGACAGTGAGAGGCCCGCGTACCGCGATGAAGAGTGGCCCCCGCTTGCCACAACTAGAGAAAGCCCTCGCACAGAAACGAAGACCCAACACAGCCAAAAATAAATAAATGAATAAATAAATTTAAAAAAAAAGAAGTTGCACATCATGTTCATTTATTGAGGCAACAGAGTTTGAACTGATTTTATCAGAGAAGTCATCAGTAATTCTGTGGAGGAGGGGAAGCTATCTAGACAAAGAAAAGTAGTGGGATCCCAGACAGAAAAAGCTTGGTAAATTCAGTGACATTTTGGCTGGAGTCTGTTTAAGGAAATTGTGGGAAATTAAGTTGAAGAGAAATGTACAAGCAGCATCTAGAAGAGCTGAGGAATATGAACTTCAATTTATATGCCACAAAGAATGACTGAAAGTTTTTGAACAGGGAAATACAATGAAAGCAACATACTAGTAGGATTAACTAGCCAGTGCATGTGTAGGATGGGTTGATGGAGAAGACCAGTTAAGAGAATATTACAGTAGTTGGGGCTAGTGTTAGTCAAACTATGCTCCTTAGAATACTAATCCTGAGATATAGAGATAGTAAAAAAGTTCCTTTTGGGGGGATTTTTTTTTCTTAATCAAAAGAAGGAAACATTGCATATTAAATTTTCTTCTTGGAGTTACAATGAACATTTACACATTAAAGGCCTATACCAAAGAAACCCATAATTTCACAAACGTATTTGCACATAAAAGGCTTTGTTCATTGCATATCTATTCATAAACGTATCACTGTGTTCCATTGAAATCACTTCCAATATTTAGAAATTTTGGTCTTATCAATTACTTACTTATTAAGAAGTCCATCAAAGAAATAAGAATAGAGGGGAAAAATGAAATTCAAATTGTTTTAGAAAAGGACTTAGGCATCATGTAGTCTAATCTTGCTGATCAGAAACTAAATGGCACCTTGGACTTAATGACTTTCTAGTCAAATTAAGTACTGCCTTTAATGAAAGTTTTTTGCCAGTCCTCTCTCCCTCACTAAGCCATAAAATAAGATTAACCCATGTCTTATCATCTTTGTAATCTCTACATCTGGCTCATAGTAGGTAGTGGGAAAATATTTGTTGAATTGGAAAGTGATGAGAAAACTAGAGTTTAGGACTTGTCCGTGGCCACACTGATGGTAGGAGGATACATTGAAAATAAATGAATTCCAAGAATTATGTATAAAATTTTAGCTATGGGAGTGGTAAGGAAACTTGAAGACAAGAAACCTGGTATATTCAAGGTATAAGTCTACAACTAAGTAGCAGTATAATCTTGATCAAGTCGTTTAACCTCTCTTGGCCTCTATTTCCTCATCCAAGTTCCAGCTCCAAAATATTAGATCTACATTTTTATGACTATAAATAATCAAAAATTAACTGGATCTTGTGATTTCTTTTACACTGGAAATACATTCTTATGAGGGACCACGTTTAAATACCAAAGACTTTTAAAGTATTCTTTATGTCTGTGCTTCTATAATATTCCTGAACTTCACAACTTTCTCTATTTTCTTATTTTCTTCTTCTTTCCAGGTTTATCAAAGGTGATGGAATCTTTAAAAACATACCACTGTGTGTGCTTATGTAATATTAGGACTGAAAATTTTAAATCTTAAAATGTGAAAGCTCCAGTTGTCAGAAGATCATAAAGTCTTTACTTTTAAGGACTGTTAAAAATCACCTTCTGTGAGATCTCAGCTTTGGGATTTTTCTGACATTTCAAGACTTAAATTTGAAAGTGTAGAATCTCTATAAATACAGCTTTACCACAAGCCCAAAAAAGTCAAGAAATGCAAAAGGTTAGATTCTTACTAACTCCTCTCCCACATTATGCTCTAAATTGAGTTATGCATCTTAGAGTTAAATACGTAATCGGGAATACTTGATGAGGAATACAGTTTAAATTATGACATATTAAGCTTTTCTCTTTGAATTTTGGGGAATAAAATTGTGTATGTAAATCATGCAAAATCACATTTTTTGTATGTGCCCTTAAGGCTTTTTTATGTTTTCTTCACATAGTCCCCTCATTTACAACTTTATCTTGCTGTGGACTAACCATATGGGAAATCCACTATTTTAAACTTAAGCTATTTTTGTGGTGTTACTGCATAAGAAAATGCCTTTAGAGTAGAAAAATTATTATGCATTTATTTTTACCAGATTTATATAAATAAAAATTAATTTTTTCTACTGGTCATTTCTTGGGTCAATTCAAAGTATATAATTTTTAATCCCTAATATTCTCTAGAAAGTCTCCATTGCCAATGGCCAAGTGAAAATGGGAGATAATAAAGGAGAAGTGCCATGAGACCTGGCCATTTTCAACGTGTTGAAGATTTAAAATTATGTGTAATTTATATGAGACATATAAATGAAAGGATAGACTTCAGTAGGATTTTTTTTTTCTTTTGCTTTAAAAATAGGGTATTTCTCTTCTGCAGCAGCATCTCACATCTCATACATATGTGCATATTTAGTTTTCTGTGTAGCATTCGGTCCCAAGAACACTAATTATAATTTTAAATTATCAATAAGTTATAGGCTTAAAGTACAGTAGATGTTAAATTTCATATCTCTTATAAGATTTCCTATCTAAAAGCGACTACTTTTTGCCTTTATTTTCATTTTTTAAAAATTCTTGTGAACTTTATAGTCGCTTGTATTTTTCCTTTTAAAAGTTAAAAACACTCTTTGAATTTGTAGTGCACAAATAGGTATATTGCTTTTATGTCTCAGAAAGATATCACTGATGGTAATTGTCAGTACATCAGGGGTACAAGTGAAAAACCAACACATGGCCCTCAGGTCACATTGAACCACCTAAAAGTGTTTCTTTGAAACCCCTGTTGGAAGTTCTCACAAAGTGGTGTGCCATTGGTCTGTTGGTATGCCCGCTTCTATTGTTTACCAAAAAGCCTTGATTACACTGCGTTTAGGTTTTTGCTTGTTTGTTGTCTTCGAAATAGCTGGTCCCTCCACCTTGATTATGGTCACCCCAGCAAAAGTTTGCCAAACAGTAGTTCCCTAGGAGTTCTGCTATTGTCTCTGAAATCTCCACGCTGATTTTTATATTTTTCTTCTCTTGAGAGGCTAACTATATTCTATAATTTCATTGTCTTTTATATTTAGTATAACACAGACAATCATGTTGAAACTTCTTGGGAAATAAAATGTAATTTCTATAGCAGGTTCAGCTTTGGGAACCATATACAAACATTAACACTTCTGTATAGACTATCACTGTCTGGGGTTTGGTGCCATGTTAGAGCCATCTATATCAGCCAGCTTCCCCAAGAATATTCTGCTCTTTTTGCATAATGGGATTACTTCCAGAAATGACTCTCTTGGCCCAAGATGCACTACCCTCTCAAATCATATTTGGGTCCTTTAAGCACTTTCAGTGTGCTTTACAATCATTTTCATTCATTATCCGCTCAGTTGTTCCATCATTACTCTCTGGTATGCGTAGACATTCGGCTACACAGTAGGTATGAGGTAGAGGTAGGACTGAAAACCCCAGGACAGGGAGCAAGGCCCAGTTTGGTCTCTCCTTGGCTAACTTCCATTTTGGACAGCTCATTGTTTTCCTTTGATGTGTGGGGTTTAATTGCTTATTTCTAAACATAAGGCTCCATTGGTGGGAGCTTGTGTGGGGAGAGCCATTTGCCCTTTCCTGAATTAAAAAACTGAGCATCATTAACAGTTTATTTTCCATGGACAACCACGCTGTAAGTATGGTACAGAAAGTGTTGTTTTGACTGCACAGTTTTGTGCAGGCTGGTCTCTGATTTATGTCATGATCTCACAATAGCCTCTCGTGCCTGCCTGGCCACAAAGCTTGATTATTTTGTAATTTGATCTTAGTGGGGATTCCAGCCGTGCTTCCCTGCTCGTGGGCAGCAGAACGTGGCAGCATGCCTGCTCACTTGCCTAAGCTGCTATGATCAGATTATGCCTTCTCAGCATTTCCTACATTGGCTGCCTACATTGAAGTTCAGAGAAGCTTGAAGTCAGCCCACTTCAGTTTTATAGCTCTTAACAGAGACAGAATAGGAACTACGAGAGCGCTCATGGAATCTCGGCCTCACACGTGTCCACTGTTAAGAGAGTCAGAAAGTCACTCCACACTGAATATCTCTGACTATTGGTAAAAATTTTTAAGTGAACTTTTTTCATCATGCGATTTCCAGAAACCCTGTTTCCAACTTCAATGTTATTTTTAGAGCTATCATTTGGGTTTTAACTTTCAGTTTTTAGACGTTTTCATAACATGTTAAGGATCTTCATAAAAGATAGGAAGATTCTGCTTTTTGTTGTTCGTTGCTAATAACAAACCGTTACAGGACGTCATAATTAGCAAAGCATTCTTCTCTCTGTATAACTCTTTCAGCCAAGTATTTATAGAATGATGATATTTGTCAACATCTTTATGAGATAACATGACTGCATCCTGTTGAGGTTACAGAATGAGAACACAGTGTCCAACCTGGCGCTGCGACATGACATGAAAAATTCAGAACCCACACTGCTTCCATTTCCTTCATCCAAAATGTTAATTGAGCACCAAGAACGTGCAGGTCCTCTGTGAGGCACCAGAGATACAGTGCTGAGCTGGATACATGGCCCCTGCCCTCCTGAGTTTGCAATTTATAATTTGAAATTAAAACTCTTACATAGTACATGTATTTAGAAGCTTTTTAAAATTATATATAATAAAATATATTACATTCGAGTAATTCCAAATTTTGTAAAATGTGAACTAGAGAGACTGAGTGTTGGAATGGACTTTAGAAATAATTTTTAGAGCCTCCTTCCTCATACAATTTAAAATCCCCTCTGTGGTTGGTGTTTGTTCATAGGAGTGAACAAAATACGCAATTCATGTTTCATTGTTCAGAAATGAAGAAATCGTGATTATGGGTTAAGATATAATCTAAACTCCAGCCAAACTTTGATTAAAACAGTTTTGTTTTCTGACATTATCATTCATACATTCAGTGGACCAGCAAGAAAGCTGGGAAAATGAAGCATAAACAATGTGGTGCCAGTTTGCTTTAAAATCCCTAATATATGTTTTGTAAACAAAGCTTATAAAACTTAGTACTCTACTAATTAAATAACAAGAAAGATTTTATGAATACATGAAAAGCCAGAATTTAAAATGCCTTCGGGGGAACAGGTGCTGTAATGACATCACTGTGTGTCACACAGCTTTTTTTTTTTTTTTCCCTTGATACTTACATTTGGTCATAATGGAAAGAAATTGATTCCAAATGTGTTTTCTTGACCTCCTTCTTCATTCATGTTAGTGCCTAACCTTAAATGATGTTTCTACAATCTCGGTTGTATTTACAGTAATTATATGCATAATGTAGCATATTATTGTCCGGACTTCCTGTTTAATCAGTACAGAGCTTCTTACAAGTGCAGCTGAAAAGGGCAAACAAAATTAAAGCTTTATATACCAAAACAAGTTTGATTTGCTAAGCTCCCAGCATTCCAAAGTACACAAATTTGTTCCACTAAGTTTTCCGATGGCTTGCAGATGGGCAATGATTAATCAGAGAGCTAACTGTGAAGTAGTTTGCAATTAAACTGGAAAGCTCTGAAGCATGCTAATTGAATCAGAAAATTAGAGACACTGAACAGTAATTGGCTATTTCTCATGCAGCAGGTGCCAGGCCACTCATCTGTGGAACAAGGTATTTAAGGCACATTAGCACTAGTAAAAATACTTCTTGATATGGAACAGTTAGATTTTCTGCTCATTTTCACCATGGATGTCAAAACATACAGCTGTGCTATCTGGTACTTGCAGTTCATGTTTGAAGAATTTAAGTTAGGTAAACATATGGGAGAGAAGTGCTGGGCAACCTCTAAGTGCACAGGAAACATTTTAGAAGTGAAACCAAAAATGAGGGGCTGAGGTTCTGTTTCTTCAACTCAATCACTTCTGCTTTCTTATCATACAGAGTTAGAAGTTGAATTTTCTGTTTAGTGTTAGTTTAAAGCAACAACGGTATAAATCTACTACTGCTGTGAGCTTAGTAGATACATAAAGCCTATTCATATCATGTCTCAGCATGAGTTTATCTCTTCTAATTAGTACCACCATTTTATAGTGAGCACATGCTATGAAAGCTTGTTTGCCATGCCAACAGGGACCAGGACAAGTAGTTTTTCTTTAGTGGAACGATCTGCTGTAGGCTCATGAACAACTGTAACCTAACCAGTGGGTAACCAGGCAAGAAGGGGACTTAATAATTTCAATTGTACATATTTTTTTAATAATAATCATTTTCATATTATCAGGGGTGGGGCATATGACTTCTGTTTCCCATTGCTTTAATTAGAGTTCAGTATTGTTATTAGAAAGTGAAAAGTACGAAAGAAAATTAAAATATACTAAATTATACTGTGTTGAGAAGCAGAATATTACAATATTCACATGCTAATCTTATTACTTAGCAGATGACTGCAGAAAATAGTGAGTTTGAACCAAGAGACATAAATTATAAATTGTAAACAGTGCGTAGGGGATATGTTATAACTGTGTCTCATTTAAAGTGGGGTAGGAAGTTTTCCCTGCACAAATAATGTTCCTACATTAAGTTTTAAAGTCTCTTTTATAATGTTGTATTAAGAACATTTGGCAACGTGTTACCAAAAAAGGTTTAAGTGGAACACAGGTTTTTAAAAGTATAACACGCTACAAATATACACTTTGTGTCCCTAAGCTGTAGATTTTTTTCTATAGTTAAAGCAAAAGCTCCTCTTTGGTAGGCCTCCTTCCCCACCCCCAGTAAGCCATGTACATTTTGCATTCTTTAGTTTGAAAGCAGTTCTGAAACATTTACATGATCAATGTCTTTTGCTTGAGGGATGAAGTTTGCTCTTCCATGGACAAGTGAGAATATATTGATCATTTTATTCTATTTGCTATTTCTAAATTCAGTATACCTCTTGAGTCGATAAGCAAGATCTAGAGCATATTCCTTTTTGTGTGTGCCTGATTGTAGCTTGTTCTCAAGATCCAAGATACATTTTTGATTAATCACGAATGCTCTGAGGTCATGGAGAGCAAATGTGTTTGTGGAGTGTCAGCTGATGCTGTCAGATAAATGTCTTAAGCTTAGCCAGGGTTCATGCCCCAGCTTTAGGCTGTGCCACATGTCTCCCCTTGTTGAGGAAGATAACAGCTACACTGGAGGCGACTGAGCTGTTTGTTCACTGAAAGGGCTGACCCTGCCATATGGGGCTACAATCAGGTGAAAGAAAGAGTATAGATGTTTTAATTGAAACTTTACAAATTTAAACTTTTCATTTGATTCAGATGATCTTGGTATCCACTAATTTACATTCTGGGCCTTGTATCTAATCTGATTATAACTGTTTCTTCAGTGTTTCCAATTAGTCTCCTTGGGATGAATAATTTCTCCAATATTGTTCTAGTGTATTCTGAGAGTATTTTGGCACTAGCAGTGTGTTGTTAAAATACTGCAAAAGCATGAAAATGCTTATTAGGATAAAAGAGATTATTTCTCTTTTCATACATGTAGTAGAAATTCTTATTGCTTTGTAGTTTGGGGTTTTTTTTTTTTTTTTCAAATCCACAAAATAAAAATATGGTCTGGGCAAAGAGAGGTCACTTGTGTTAATGACCCTTGTCCATGTACCCTCTTATCTTCAGAGGACTCATTTAATCACATTTACCCCCATTTAGAGTAATTTGTCTTCTTTTACTAGACAGAGTCTATAAATAGGAAATAATGACAAACCTAAAGTAACACCTGGAGAATGCTTTGCTTTGTACCAAGGCTTTCTCTCTTTGAGACTAAAGGCAATCGGACTGATCATATGGTGATGCATAAATAAATGAACTTTCTGTGGGCTGTTTGTGGGCATTTGCTATGGAATACCTTGCAAAAAATAAATAAGTGCCTTTCTTCCATCTTATTCCAGTTTGTTCTTTTCTCTAAAGAAGTGGTCTGCTTTTCTTTCAATAACTTCATACTGCCATGGGTAACTCATCAGTGCTAATTAGACAAAATAATGCTGTTTAAAAAAAAAAGGAAGAAATAACACATCTGTCATGAACTCCCACCAGATCTCTTGGAAATGAGACGTTTTAAATATTTTATGCTGAACACAAAATATCTTGAGGAAATGGTTTTATATTCTGTATCCCAAAACAAAACCATCAGTGTCAGAGAGCAGTGCTGCTTAAAAACATTCCACTTTATTTTATTTAAAATTTCCTCACACTTGAAATGTAGGTTCTACTGGCTGTATATAAAATCCAGATTGTAAAGTAGAAAAACTTAATGGAACTAGTAGAAAATGAAAGATACAATTTTATTTTTAAAAACATTGCCTTTATCAAGTGATACTAGAAAAATGTTACATTTCAGTATCTAGAAACAGTGATGTTTCATGTGTATTTGTATTACTGAATAAAATGAATTTTGGTTTGGTTTGGTTTCTGCAGTGGCTAAAATGGCAAATAGTAGAAATGAAGGAGACTGAGATTACGTCCATAGTCAAACATTAAGTTTCTGGTAGTGTGATTATAAAAGGCAAATCAGATTGTGATTTTCTATAGTTTTCTAAATTATTTAAAGATTATGAAAGTATGCTCAACATCACTAATCATTAGAGAAATGCAAATCAAAACTACAACGAGGTATCACCTCACACCAGTCAGGATGGCCATTAGCAAAACCTCTACAAACAATAAATGCTGGAGAGGGTGTGGAGAAAAGGGAACCCTCTTGCACTGTTGGTGGGAATGTAAATTGATACAGCCACTATGGAGAACAGTAGGGAGGTTCCTTACAAAACTACAAATAGAACTACCATATGACCCAGCAATCCCACTACTGGGCATATACCCTGAGAAAACCATAACTCAAAAAGAGGCATGTACCACAATGTTCATTGCAGCTCTGTTTACAATAGACAGGACATGGAAGCAACCTAAGTGTCCATCAACAGATGAATGGATAAAGCAGATGTGGCACATATATACAATGGAATAGTAGCTATAAAAAGAAACAAAATTGAGTTATTTGTAGTGAGGTGGATGGACCTAGAGACCATCATACAGAGTGAAGTAAGTCAGAAAAAGAAAAAATAAATATGCTAACACATATATATGCAATCTAAAAATAAAGTGGTTCTGAAGAACCTAGGGGCAGGACAGGAATAAAGATGCAGACATAGAGAATGGACTTGAGGACACAGGGAGGGGGAAGGGTAAGCTGGGACAAAGTGAGAGAGTGGCATGGACTTATATACACTACCAAATGTAAAATAGATAGCTAGTAGGAAGCAGCCGCACAGCACAGGGAGATCAGGTCTGTGCTTTGTGACCACCTAGAGGGGTGGGATAGGGAGGGTGGGAGGGAGATGCAAGAGGGAGGAGATATAGGGATGTATGTATA
The DNA here is from genome assembly GCF_963924675.1 of Phocoena phocoena. Classification (NCBI taxonomy): domain Eukaryota; kingdom Metazoa; phylum Chordata; class Mammalia; order Artiodactyla; family Phocoenidae; genus Phocoena; species Phocoena phocoena. Next base: position 75,820,216 of record NC_089221.1, on the reverse strand, counting down.
TGTATAGCTGATTCACTTTGTTATACAGCAGAAACTAACAAACCATTGTAAAGCAATTATACTCCAATAAAGATGTTAAAAAATAAAAATAAGAAAAATAAAGATTAATAGTAGCTAATGCCCAACCTCATACTTGCAAACCATAGTTTACATGTAAATAAGGAGATTTTTTTAATTCTCTTTTCTTCACGTTTAAGCACAGTTTAGTTCTGGGCTAAATTTTGTAGTTATTATTGTTTTAAGTATTCCTTACCCATCATCCTTGTTTTTTCTTCTTTTCCTTATTAAGAAATACTTCATATGCACTAGAATATCAGTGATGCATACCACATTTTTGTCACACCTTTTTCCAAAACTACTGTGCAAATGTGGTTAACCCTTTAGTTCATATTGTTCTTAGTTCCATTATTTTAAAAGTATTCAACATTGTCATGCCCAAACCAGATCCATAAAGAGATTTGGAACTGTTTTGTTTTTCACATGTAAGTATGTTTGTAATTTAGAACCCATAATTGATAACGATGTAATAAAATACTTCCTTAAGATTTGGAGATAATTCTCAACACAACTTAGACCCAACCTACAAGGGAATGGTAAAATAAACTGATTGTCAGCAAGACTCACTCAGCTCCTTCTCAAAGTTACTGTCTCCTTAGCCAGTGTTTAGTACTATGCCTACATACTTAAAAGTTCTTTCCATTGAAATAAATAAGCATTAGTACATCTACAGCAGTTCTACCTTTCTTCACACTGCCTTATACCTTGATCCTTTTCTAAGCTAATTCTTTCCTTTCTTCCCATTTAAAGTCTAAATGATCATTTATTTTAGCTACTAGCCAGTCAGTCTAAAAACAAAATGTCAGTTCATGAAAGTGGTATTTTTCCTGAGCTTTGAGTCTCTTATTCAGTGCAAGAGCTTGTTTGAAAAATTACTGGAAAATTCTGGAAACAATCAGCTACTACAGATCCAAAATTTTCTTCCATAAACCAAATTTTGCTTTATTTTTTAATAACATATAAAGTCAGATGATATTTTCTGATTAGAGCTGTAATTCCTACTTTTTAGTAATCAAATATTGGGGATGGTTTTAAATACATAGAGGTTTTTAAGGAGATGAGTCCTCAGCTCTTATTATTTGCCATTTAGAACAAATTCTCAAGTAACACTGAAATTCTACTTTAGTTCACTTTATCATCCAAAATTACTTTTTTACATTTGGATTTTTATATTTATTCTTACTTCACATTGCAAAAAATTAATGCTGGGCTTTTTGGTTCTCTATTATGATTCTTTGTATTCCACACTTTTTAGTTGATTAAAAAGCTAATAGTAAAATTGTTATTGACAATTATTACCCAGTAACAATTGATATAACAGTAATAATGACAGCCTATATTCATTTTCTCAAACTAATTTGGCTCCTTCAAGATTCTGGAGGTTTTGAAATTACCAATGTCCTGGTGGATAAAATCAATGCAAAATATCTTATTTTAAGGGCTTATAATGCTTCCCATACTAATGAGGAAAACAGTTCATCATTTTCAAGTGTATAATCAGTGTCAGTATTTTGTACATCACAATGAAAGTCCTGAAACAGTGGCATTCCAGATGCTCCTGTGAGGACCCAAAAGAAAATCTCTTTCCTCTTGTAAAGCACCTTTACAAAACCCCCAGTAAGAAAAAAATGCAGTACAATTATTTTAAATAGTACAATTGTGAATGAAAGTAGTGTGGATCTTTCCAGCATTGTAAAGTACTCGATCACCATTGCATTTTTTTTTTTTTTTTTTTTTTTTTTTTTTTGCGGTATGCGGGCGTCTCACTGTTGTGGCCTCTCCTGTTGCGGAGCACAGACTCCGGACGCGCAGACACAGCGGCCATGGCTCACTGGCCCAGCCGCTCCGCGGCATGTGGGATCCTCCCAGACCGGGGCACGAACCCGTGTCCCCTGCATCGGCAGGCGGACTCTCAACCATTGCGCCACCAGGGAAGCCCTGCATTTTTATAGATAAATAGAAGACTGACTATAATTCTTGAGAAAGTCTGTCCCTTTTTAAAGTTATAATTTTTACATATTTAGAAATGTACAAGACGTATTATGGGTATCATCTTCCATTACTCATTATACATAACTAAATACAACAAATAAATAATGAAATTGTCTTTAAATTGTTCCTATGTGAATATTTATTTTGTAGGAATTTAGATAATATGCTGTTTTTTTAAGGACAATGAGGGCATTTCTAAATGGAACTAACAGGTCTTGAATCACGCTAAGTATATTTCCTTTACCCTCAGGAAAGGTTACTGAATTTATTTCAGCCTTGAAGAATCACAGATTTACTCTACACAGACCAACCAAACAAACAGAAAGAAGGCTAGTGCTGCTGAAACGTGTAAAGCGAGGAGAGGATAAAGGCAAGGGCCAGGTTGTTCAGGGACTTGTAAACCCAGAGTCCACATTTCTGTTTTGCTCTAAGTACAGTGGCATGACACTAGAGGTTCTTGAGTTGGAGAATGATGGTATCTGATTATAGAGAGAAAATGAACTGGTCGGGGAGCAAGAATATAAGCAGCTGACCACTTAGAAAGCTAATGCAGTAGCCTAGGCAGGAGATAATGGTGGCTTGAATGATGGCAGCAGTGGAGATAGGAAGAAGTGTCCAGCATGTCTTAATCATTTAGATGTGGGAAGTGAGGGGAAGTGAGGGGATGAAGGGTGATTCCTAGATTTTTGGCTTGAACATCTGGACGATGTCCTTTACTGAGATGAGGAAGTCTGGGAGAGGAATAGGTTTGGGAATGATAATTCCAAGTAAAGTTTTGACATTTAACCGTGCTCTCTTTTTTATCTTTAAACATTTATTGAAGAAAATAGTCTGGAGATCAAAGATAGGTTGCAAGGAAAGAAAGAAAAATAGCAAATGCATGACATTAAAATTTTTCTTTCACCAGCACATGAGACTTCTAACTAGAAGTGAACTAGAAGTTATTCAACGAGAATGTGAGCATCTAACAGTGTATGACAAGTGTTGAAAACTCACCATTGACTGACATGGGTTGTACGCATCCTCAAATTTAGCCACTTCTGACCAGTGCAGATTTCATGCAGATTGTACAGATCAACTGTTTGCCACTGTGATGGAGAGAGTTTTTCAATAGCCCCAACATAACAATAAGATGTAACTTTAAAAGCAAGTTCTGGGCTTCCCTGGTGGCTCAGTGATTAAGAATCCACCTGCCAATGCAGGGAACATAGGTTCGAGCCCTGGTCTGAGAAGATCCCACATGCCGCGGAGCGGCTGGGCCCATGAGCCATGGCCGCTGAACCTGCGCGTCCGGAGCCTGTGCTCCGCAACAGGAGAGGCCGCAACAGTGAGAGGCCCGTGTACCGCAAAAAAAAAAAAAAAAAAGGATTTTAATAACATTTTATTAAGAATCCACAGCTTAATGTTACCTTACAAATTTAGGAATTCGGTTTTATACATTTTTTCCAGTGGCTAAGTAACCCTTTGCAAAAATTGTAACCCAGTCAGCCCTATTCAAACTTGGAAAAAAAGAGCCTCTAGAAAACATGTTACCAGGTGCTACCTAGTTCTTCCCATTTCCGTAACAACAGTTTTGCCATTTTAGTGTTATGGTACAAATGTCTGAAAACCATACCCTTCAACTGTTGAGTGTTATCACCTTTTAAAAAGGAAACTTGTTTTTGTGCTTGGTATATCGTTCATGCGTTCACAAAGCTAAGGAGCGAGGTTATCTGCTTTGGCAGACTAGTTTGTATTTTTATTTTTATTTTTTATGTGGTGGGGAATACAGCAGTAATAAGGAAAACAAGAATTGGGAAGGGACAGATTTGGTATTTTACTTCAAAGATACAAATTGGTGTGACTCTTAATGTTATGATCGCCATCTGCAGCAACATGGATGGACCTAGAGATTGTCATACTGAGTGCAGTAAGTCAGACAGAGAAAGACAATTATCATATGATGCGCTTATATGTGGCATCTAAAAAAATGGTACAAATAAACATATACAAAACAGAAATAGACAAGGATTTAAACTTACTGAAAAGTACATAAATAAAAGTATGGTTTTGTAAAAAAAACAAACAAAAACAAAAAACAGAAATAGAATCACAGATGTAGAAAACAAACATAGTTACCAGTGGGGAAAGGGGAGGGGAGGGATAAATTGGGAGATTGGGATTGACATATACATACCACTATATATATTAAAATAGATAACTAATAAGGACCTACTGTATAGCACAGGGAACTCTACTCAATACTGTAATGGCCTATATGAGAAAAGAATCTAAAAAAGAGTGGATATATGTATAACTGATTCACTTTGCTGTATACCTGAAACTAACGCAACAGTGTAAATCAACTATACTCCAATAAAAATTTAAAAAATAAAAATAAAATAAAGTTATGATCCCGTCAACTTAATTTAGATACTTTAGAAAATACTAGTATTATCCAAAATCCCTATTCAAGCATTATACAAATTTCTGTGTAATTATCAGCTTGCTTTTGTAAACATCAAATTATAGGCCGACCCAGTTTCCCCCATGGCAGATTGACAGACCTGGTAGATTGAGTAGATGCGATGTCTGCATTATATATTGACACTATCCAGTATATTAAAGCTATCCATTGTCTCATTCATGGCCTGATGATCAATTAGGAGGGAACACGATGGATGATAAGAATAAGAGAGAAGACTCTGATAAGAAAGTGATCTTAACAAATGTAATGTTGGAGGAGAACAAAATACAGAGTGAAATGACGTTGGGGAATATCCCCAGGTTTATATACTCAGGTGTCCTGTTCCTAAAACTCAAAAAAAAAAAACCTTTTAAATAGTATCTTAAATGCATTGAATTAAATGGATGCAAATTTACATTTTCTTCTGTCTAGCTATTGATAGTATTTTGGAAAGCTCCTGATTTTCTCCTCCCCATGTTGCTTTTTAAAAGCTCTGTCAACCAACATCCTATTCCCATTCTTTTGTTATCTTTATATATGGGGGCAGGTACCTGCTCTGCTTTTGCAGATTATAGTCCTTTATGCCCTACAAATAAAATAGCATTAACTCAACATAATATTTAATTTTTTTCATCAGTATCTCATAGGGTTTTTTCAGCCAAAAAACTGAAAAAAACCTTTATTATTCTGCTTTACTCTAAGATATTAATATTCAATCAGTTCGAACATGAGCATTTAAAAAAAAACACTTTTACAGTTTTATTGTTTAACAAATATCACACACACAAACTCACAGAGCATCTCATAGTTTTTAGTGCATAGATCTTTCACCTCCCTGGTTAAATATATTCCTAAGTATTTTATTCTATTTGATGCTATTGTAAATGAGATCATTTTCTTAATTTCTTTTTCTGATAGTTTACTGTTAGTGTATAAAATTGCAACTGATTTTTGTATATTGATTTTGTATCTTGCAACTTTGCTGAATTCATTGATTTAGTTCTAACAGTTTTTTTTTAAAAATTTATTTATTTATTTATTTATTTTTGGCTGCATTGGGTCTTTGTTGCTGCGTGTGGGCTTTCTCTAGTTGCAGCGAGCGGGGGCTACACTTCGTTGTGGTGTGCGGGCTTCTCATTGAGGTGGCTTCTCTTGTTGCGGAACGCAGGCTCTAGGCACACAGGCTTCAGTAGTTGTGGCACACGGACTCAGTAGTTGTGGCTCGTGGGCTCTAGAGCACAGGCTCAGTAGTTGTGGTGCACAGGCTTAGCTGCTCCACAGCATGTGGGATCTTCCTGGACCAGGGATTGAACCCACCTGCATTGGCAGGTGGATTCTTAACCACTGTACCACCAGGGAAGTCCAGTTCTAACAGTTTTTTGGTGGAGTCTTTAGGTTTTTCTATATATAATATCATGTCATCTGAAAATAGGGACAGTTTTACTTCTTCCTTTCCAGTTTGGATGTCTTTTCTTTCTTTTCCTTGCCTAATAGCTCTGGCTAGGACTTCTAGTACTCTGCTGACTAAAAGTGGCAAGAATCAAAGTCCTTGTCTTATTCCTGATCTTAGAGGAAAAGGCTTCAGCATTTCACCATTGAGTATGATGTTAGCTGTGGGCTTGTCATATGTGGCCTTTATTATGTTGGACTACATTCCCTCTATACACAGTTGTTGAGAGTTCTCAAGAATATTCTGAATAGCTAACACTATCTCAGGCACTATAAGAGGTTCTAGATATGTAGAAATCGTAGGTATATTTCTTACGCAATGAAAGCTTTCAGTTTAAGGAAAATTCTAATGTTGACTTTGAAAACTACTAAACAGCCAGAAGGTGGGGAAATGAATAGGTTGCTGAGAAGAGAGATAGGGTAAAATAGAGTTTCAACCTAAAGGAGGAATACAGAAGAAGGAGAAAAGAGGAAAGGGAAGTGGTTGAAAGGGTTAAAAAAACTAACTACCATAAAAGGTAGAGAGAAACAAATAATATAAAAAACCTGTTCACTGCCAGTTTTATAGATACAGCTCATCACCAGGAACTGATATGACTTAATCCCATAACTCATTATTTTGGGCATTGTCTCAGAGCATGGATTGTGGTATGAAGTTTACAGATCCATTTCTGGACTCTAAAGGAATAAAAATTCAAAATTTCCTTTTATGAACCACAAATTATACCACAGTTCTTATATTTACAACTCATGAATAAAGTTTATTTTTAAGATTTTGGCCTATCATTGTGTGTTGACAGTCCATGTACATAGTTAGCAGCATTTACTGATGGTCTCCCGTATCTAAGCACCACACCACGACTGGAGCTTTAAGGTAAAGCTTCCTAAACAGTGAGCTTTGAACCAAATTTGAAGAAAATCAGGGATATGCGTTGTTGAGTAGGAAGGTAAGCATTCCAGGAGGCATACGGAATATGGCAGACACAAAAGTGTAGAAGTGGTAATAAGGGAATAAAAAATTGTATTGATTTAGTTAGTACCTGTCGTTTGTTAGAAGATTACATAATCTTCTTCGGAATGGCCTATTAACTCAAATTTAATAATAAATCTGCATTCCTCTATTAAATGAGCCAGAGCAAGTATTCATTATATGTTCCTATAAGAAAGGCTAGGGCTTCCCTGGTGGCTCAGTGGTTAAGAATCTGCCTGCCAATGCAAGGGACATGGGTTCGAGCCCTGGCCTGGGAAGACCCCACATGCTGCGGAGCAACTAAGCCCGTGCGCTACAACTACTGAGCCTGAGCTCTAGAGCCCGCAAGCCACAACTACTGAGCCCACCTGCCACAACTACTGAAGCCTGAGGGCCTAGAGCCCGTGCTCCACAATGAGAAGCCATGACAATGAGAAGCCCGCACACCGCAACTAAAGAAAGCTTGTGCACAGCAACGAAGACCCAACGCAACCAAAAAAATTCATTAATTAACTAATTTTTTTTAAAAAAGGCTATAGCAATATTGTGATAGTTTAATGAATTTCTAAAAGTTGACCTAAGCACCAGTGGATCTGGGTTGAAGAAAAATACACTGTATACATGTTTTTAACTTTACAAGTTTCATGGTATAAAATGTGTATCCAGTTTTTCATGAGAAAGCTTTTTTTAAATCGTCTTGACTGATTTATTTTTAATTATCAAAGTGGGCAGTATGCCCTCCATATGTCATTCATGTGAAATGACTGTGTACTCTGAATAAGATCTGGATGCAAAGGATCCATGAGTCTTACATTTATTCAAATGAAGATTGAAGTCTTTAAAGATACCCACTCAGGTATCTTGTGTAATCTTCTATCAGGATTGTATCTCTGTTTCAGTTTGTATGATGCTACCTGTTTTGAATAGGATAAAGACTCGTGGTTACTGTCAGGGCTGTTTTCAAACTAAATATTCATCTAGTCCTTTGTGGCTGCTGTTTTTATCATGCATTCAGAACAGCTTCCCTTTGCTGATCTGCCATTTTCCTGCAAATCACTGTTTCTCTTGTATGATTTCAAGTGAGACAAGCTTAGACCTGGCTGCCTTTCTCTCAGTGACAGAGAAAAGAAATGTCTCTGGTGCCCATGCTGCAAAGAAAGTTGATTCATGTGTAAATTATCATTTGGCCTTTATATGCTCGGCCTGTGGAGAGTACACACGCAGATAAAGACTCTGTGGGTCAGGGCTCAGGACGTGCAGGTTTCTCCAGTGGCTACAATGACGTTAGAATTGTTGTCACAGATTATCAGACATGCTGTGATCTCTTATCATTATTTATTTGCGGTTTTCTGTGTAAAATAAACTCTAACACAGGATATGTTTCTATAGTAATAGGACACCATGTACCTGTCCCTGTTTTGTTCTATCAGCTCACGTCTTAAATACTAAAAAATAGTTTGTGTTTTCTGGAAGTTAGAACTGGTATCTTTATGTTTCTACCATCAGTGTTTCAACTCCAGTATAACAGAGTGGGACTGTCTTTCTTCTACTAGTGTTTTCTTTTTTTCAAACTTGGTAGTTGTCCATGTTTGTTGTGAACCATAGATAATATGTTAGTAACATATCCTATTAATCAAAGTAGATGTAAAATGCTGTTTAGGGTATGTATAGCAGCTTCTACATACTATGCAGAAATCAGATAGTTATATAAACTGCAAAGTCTGTTATCTGTGACTCAGTTGGTTTTCTTTAAAGTAAAATTACTTAGCATCCACTCATTATTATTCACACTACTAAAAGAGGTAAACAGGTTTAGCTTTTTTTTTTTCAGTAGATTACATCAACTCTTTAGGTGTACAGCTAAATCTGATTTTATAAGGTAAATCTCTGTATATACACCTTCCACTAAGAAATGCATTAATAGATCCCAAAATGATATAATGCCTTCAGTCTACTTTTACTGTAAAGGTTTTATAATATGTGTCATAAGAGTACACCTGGCATATCTATTTCTGCAACTTTTATTTATTTGTATAATTTATATTATGTGCATATATTTTCACATTATGATCCATGTTATCTTTTAAAACATGTTAGAAACCAAGAGAATATATTCTATAACACCTACCTTACTGAACTGATGTTTATCAGAACACTGTTGACTCATGACCCCTTTGGTAGGCTTTCCTCTTATTATAGTAAAATTAAATGAGTTTTAAATAATGCAGTTAATATTATAAAATCTTCCTGCATTTCTTTCAAAACTTTTTCTTCGCTGTTGAAGAAATTATGTCTGGAAACAAATTTCTTTCACTTAGACAAAAAGGTATTATTTTTCATTGCAACTTTTGATATTCCAGTGGGAAAACAACCCACTATTTATTTTGACTGCGCTTGTAGGTAAGCACATGTAAATTACCTTTAGTTCATTGTCACCAAAGCCTGAACTTTCCCTCCCTGCTCCACTTCCCACCACTGAAGCCCAGCTGTGACTGGAAGGAGGACAGTCCCACTCTGTTGTCACAAATGCCCTTGGACAAGTTTTTCCCTGCACAGTCGATCCTACAGCCTTCTTTGCACAGAACAGGAGAGAGATTGGTGTGTGTATTCAACCTACTTCTTTCTTCTCCTGACCAGTTAAAATCACTTCTTTACTCATTTCCTCCTAAGTTTCTTTCTCATCTCCTCTGAGGCTGAAGTAATTCACTAACTTTAGCCCAAATGAAAAAAGGAAAAACAAGAGGAAACTTCTAGCTCTGCTTTCAGGGGAAGGGAAACACTAGCTCAGTTACCTTACCCTTAGTCCCAACTATTAACTTTTCTATGAAGTTCATGTTTTTAGCCTGTGTAAACTGTTTGGTCCAGATAACCTAATTGTTTTATCACTTGATTGACTACAGTTGTTCATAGTTTGGTTTCAACCAGAAGAGGGACTGGAGAAAGCACAGTTGAGGAAAACAGAGACTGGCTGACACAGTAAGAAGAGTGTGGGTGAAACTCAAAAGATGCAGTTATCAAGAGCAGACATGCTTAATCCCATCTATCTCCCCAGTGATGCACTCAGGAGGCTGTGGGGGAAGAGACAATGATCATATTGGAGATCATCCTCTCAGTTTTCCTACGATGCATGCAGAATTATGAGGAAGTCACATAATTTTTCTGCACATTTGTATAATTGATGTCTACTAAGGACATTAGTTAGGTATGTATAAATATATTTCATATATATGTGTATGGTATACAGCATACAAATATAACACTTGAGTATAAGTATCAACAGTTGTGGCAGTTTTCCTAGGAATGTATCATATGCATCTGTGTTGAGAAAGGCGTGCTATAATTATGACAATTAAGTACATTTAAAGGTAGCAAACAGATTTGTTTTTATATATAATAATGTATTTACCCTCGTAGCTGAACTCAATATAGTATCTCCTTTTTAGTTTATCCATGAGGGGATAATGCGTTTTAATTAAGCCCTTTTGTCTATGAGCAATAGAGACCCACTCAGCTAACTTGGATTGAATTTATAGTTTGTCTCCTACAGATTTTTACAGGAGATATATAAGAACTGAACTCTATACTGACATTTTAATTTGAGCCATTTAGACTTTATAATGTTGCTCTAATGTGAAATGAATCGAGTATGGGTGATCGTGAGGGTACTCGTCGCCTTGTGATTGGAAAGTCATTAATTAACATTGCGGTGTGAAACAGCTACTCTTGGCCAGTTGTCTCTCATGAGACATTTCCCTAGAGGAGTCTCTGTTTCTCCCTGTAATTTATCTATTCACTATATAGTGACCAACTTCTTCCTCTTACTTACTCTTCCTGGCCACTCAGAACTTTGGCAAATGCATGGTCTTTAGGTCTCTCCAGTTCTCACTTCAGCTCCAATCTTCTACCAGTCTCTTGGTTTCTTCCATTCAGATTCTTAAGAAAATTATTTTTTTCTCATCTCTTTGCTACACACCATAGATGAGGGTCCTGTGAACTGGCTGCACTTAGATCAGTGTCTGTCCCTGGCTCAATCAACTGTGGACTGGAGGTGCAGGATCCTGTGGTACAAAAGATGGCCTCTACTGCTGTCCCTTGAAACAGGCCTATAAGTAATGTAGTTTCACTAAAAGTGGTGGCTGGTGAGCAGGTGTTATGATTGGAACCTTTGGTATATAACCTGTCTTAAACAAATTACTGTCCCTGAGGCGGGGCACCAAACTGTTCACGTGGCCTATTGCTTAAATGTCACTTCCTCAAGGAAGTCCCAGACTAGTCTGTAATATGCTCCTAGTATATGTTCCCCTAATACTCTATATTTAATCATCATAATAAAACTCGTTGTATTGTAATTACTTATTTAATGCCTCTCCCCTCTCCTAAACTCTAAGGTCTGTGAAAACAGGGACTATATCTTTCTTGCTCACTGTTCTGCCACTTGTACCTGCCCAGTTTCTGGCTTATAACAGCATCCAAATGTTTGTTCAGTTATTTGATTAATAAGTGCCTTAAACCTATAGGAATCAAGTGTTTCACATTATAAGTTTAGTAATCTTCCAAATACCAACTCTCCTTCCTAAATGTCCCCATTTCTGACAGTGACGTTATCAGTATCTGTCACAAAGATACTGACTCATCTCTCTCTCCATCATCAAGGCAGTCATGTTTGTTGGTTCTTTCTCTTTTATCTGTAATTTCTTCTTCATTCCTACCTCTGCCACTTTAGTCCAGGTCTTCTTCACCTCCACCTGACCGGTCGCATGGTTCCTAAAATCTCGCCCTTTATTATATCCCGCACAGCTTCCTAAAAAGCAGCTTTTCGCACCTCTTTCTCTATGAAAAAAAACTTTGTTGGCTCCCCTTCTGCATAAAGAATGACATCCAGACTCTTCAGTTCTTCACTGTCTTGTTCCTGCTAAATCTCCAATTAGGTTTTCTACTACCATCCTACATGAACTCTTTCATTCTATCCAAACAAGTCTAACTCTGATCTCTGAATACATTATTCGCATTTCTATCCATTTTCTTGTTCTCTTATCTTCTTACTTCCTCAATACTTAACTATTCCTATTCTTCTTTCAAATCCCGCTTTCTTCATGAAGCTGTCCGTCCTGCCCAGTCCTCAGTAATCACTTCTTATTCTAAAGTTAGAGGGCTTATTATCTCTGCCATTCAGCTGGCCTGTAACATATGCTACCTTATAATATTCTTTCTCTTTCTTGTATGTGCAGTAGGATAGTGAAGAGCGTGAACTGCAATCGGGCTGTAGGTTCAAATCCTGCCTCTACAGGTTACTCTCTGAGTAACGAAGCAAGTTACTTGACCCCTATAAACTTTAGCTGTGTCATCTCTAAGATGGGGACAGTAACAGTGCCTCCATGTTGTGAGAATTCAGTGTAGTAATGCATCTAAAGCATAATGAGTGCTCAATGTTTTCTATAAAACTATTTGCACATTATTGATTAATTGGCTATTTTCAGATACCTGTTATGTGCTACACACTGTGCTACATAGGAACAGTATAAAAGGGTTAAGGTAAAAACCTCTGCTAGCAAGGAAGTCACCTCTATTCTATCTCCCTGTTAGACCGTAAGCCCCTTGCAGTCTCATTCATAAAATTCATACATATTTACTGAATATCTGCTACCTTCAAACACCCCATACCAAGCACAAGGAGTTATAAGGAGGCATAATATAAAGTCCATGACCTTCAAGATCATTATAACTAAAGCCCCTGTCATTGCACTTTGCACACAGTGAGAGATCAATAAGTGTTTATTGGCATCAGTGAGCATGGCAGTGATGATGAAGACTCTAGAGCACCACAGTTTCTAGCCTCTCTTTAGAGCTGTTAACTTTATTTGGCTTCTTCGTGTCTTCATTTTCCACTGAATGAACGCCAGAAAGTCTTTTTCAAATTTTTTTTCTCTCTGATCAAGACTTAGATAATGTCTGCTTCTTTTGGTAGCTAAATATCCCCCAAACTCAGTTTCTTGCTTCAGTGAGAAGATATTATGGTATTGCCAATGGAAACCACTTCACATTTGGGCAACATCATGATGTCTAAGTGGCTCAGATTCAAGTTTCAGTATAGATTCTGGTTCCTGCACATTTGCTGTCAAAAACCACTTTATAGGAGCCAAACTGTGGAATCCTTCCAAGTGTTAGGCACTATTAGAAGTACCATTAAAGTACTGTAGAGTTTCAAAAGATTATGAAATTCTGGTTTTTTAGCATAAAATGTTCTACGGTACTTCCATGAAATTTTAATCAGTCCCTTGTTTCTGCAATGGAGCTAAAGGCAATTAATAGCCCTATTTTTTTTTGTAGCATCGCAGGTTTTAGAGACAACTCCAAGCTGAAGCTTCTAAAATAATCTTATACTATTTTATACAACAATGGGTATATAGAACAATTCTGGTTTTCAAATAAAACTTCAAGAAGACATGATTATTTCTGTTTATGACCTGTAGCTTAGTCCCTTCCCCATACTCTGTCCCTGTCTATTTCCTTAGTCAGCTTGCAGGAAATAAGACATATAAGACTTAATAGTTAAAATAAAGATTTTTGTAAGTTCAGAAACTATTTAGAGATAAAGATAATTGTCCATCAGCCTATGATCTGATATGATTAATTTATCATAAAATTTATCTCTAGCTTCCTTATAGTCAAGGCAAAAAAGGAAATAATAACTAACTATATCTTCCTCACTTGAAAAGCAAAAGCATATACACCCATCTGAAAAGATATTTGCCTTGCAGTAAATACCAAAGAAATCATCACATATTATTTATTTGTAAACAAGCAATTATTTGTAAAGTTACTTGTTTGGTGTCTACTTCCTTATTATATTGTATGTTCCTTGAAGTCAGTGACCACATCTGTCTTGTTAATCACCATATCCTCAGCTCCTAGAAAAAAATGTTGGTTGAAATTAAAATGAAATGAAATCATATGAATTCTTATCCAAGAAACACTGACTAACATAATAAGCCATATAGTCCGTGAAAGTATGATATAAAATGCAGTTAGCATTTCTTATACAGTTAATTTTTTATTTTTATTTTTTCAGCTTTATTAAAGTATAATTGACAAGTAAAATTGTAAGATATTTAAAGTATACAGTGAGATGAGTTAATTTATATATACATAGTGAAAGTATTCCTCCCATCTAGTTAATTAACATATCCATCACCTTAAATATCTATCTTTTTTTCTTTTTTTATGAGAATATTTGTTATACTCTCTTAGCAAATTTCAGTTACACAATTCAGTGTTATCAACCATAGCCACCATGTTATACGTCCTGCCTATTCATCCTAAAAGTCTGTACCCTTTTACCAACCTTTCTCTATTTCTTCCATCCCCCCAGCCCCTGGCAACCACTTTCCTTCTCTGTTTTTATGAGGTGATTTTTTTAGATTCCATATGTAATTGATACCAGACAGTGTTTGTCTTTCTCTGTCTGACTTATTTCAGTTAGCATAATGCCCTAAAGGTCCATCCATGTTGTCACAAATGGTAGGATTTCCTTCTTTGTCATGGTTTAAGTAGTATTCCAGTGTATATGCCACATATCCTTCATTCATTCATTCACTGACGGACACTTCGGTTATTTCCATATCTTGGTTATTGTGAACAATGCTGCAATGATCATGGAAGTGCAGATAACTCTTCAATACCCTGTTTTCATTTCCTTTGGCTGTGTTTGGATCATTTATAGTTCTATTTTTAGAACTGTTAGATAGCCATTCTAACAGGTGTGAGGTGATTTCTCATTGTGGTTTTGATTTGCATTTCCTTGATGATTAGTGATGATTGGTCATGTACCTGTTTGGCATTTGTATGTCTACTTTGGAAGAATGTCTATTATGTTCCTCTGACATTTTTTTATTGGATTGTTTTTTGCATTTTTCACATTTTTTGTTTATTCTGAGTTTTGTGAGTTCTTTATGTATTTTGAATATTAAACCTTTATCAGATATATGATTTGTCAGTATATTCTCCCATTCCATAGGTTGCCTTTTCATTTTGTTGATGGTTTCCTTTGCTGTACAGATGCTTTTTAGTTTGATGTAGTCCCACTTGTTGATTGCTTTTGTAACTTTTGCTTCTGGCATCAAATCCAAAAAAGTCACTGCCAAGACCAGTGTCAAGGAGGTTACTCTATGTTTTCTTCCAGAAGTTTTACAGTTTCAGGTCTTACATTCAAGTCTTTAATTCATTTGAGTTGATTTTTGTGTATGGTGTAAAACAGAGGCCCAATCTCATTTATTTCCTTGTGGCTGTTCAGTTGTCCTAACACCATTTGTTGAAGAGACTATCATTTCCCCATTGTACATTCTTAGCTCCTCTGTCGGAAAGAAATGTTTACTCTATATGCATGGATTTGTTTCTGGGGTCTCTATTTTACTGATCGATGTGTCTGTTATTATGCTAATACCATACTGTTTTGATTACTATAGGTTTGTAATGTATTTTGAAATCAGGAAGTCTGATACCTCCAGCTTTGTTCTTCTTTCTTAAGATTCTTTGACTATTCAGAGTCTTTTGTGATTCTCTACAAATTTTAGGATTGTTCGTTCTGTTTCTGTGAAAAATGCCATTGAAATTTTGATAGGGATTTCATTGAACCCGTAGATTGCTTTGAGTGGTATGGACATTTTAACAATATTAATTCTTCCAGGCCATGAGCATGGAATATCTTTCCATTTATTTGTGTATTCTTCCGTTTCTTTCATCAATGTCTTAGAGGGGTTTTTTTGTTTTGTTTTTTGTGGTACACGGACCTCTCACCGCTGTGGCCTCTCCCGTTGTGGAGCACAGGCTCCAGACGCGCAGGCCCAGCAGCCATGGCTCACAGGCCCAGCCGCTCCATGGCATGTGGGATCTTCCTGGACCGGGGCACAAACCCATGTCCCCTGCATCGGCAGGCGGACTCTCAACCACTGCGCCACCAGGGAAGCCCTGTCTTAGAGTTTTAAATGTATGAATCTTTTACCTCCTTGTTAAATTTATTACTAAGTATTTTATCCTTTTTTGATGCAATTATAAATGGGATTGTTTTCTTAATTTCTTTTTTTTTGATAACTTTTTTATTGATGGTCGATAAAATCCTGTAAGCAGGGAAAGGAGAAAAGAAATACAACACAGTACAATAAAACTCTAAGATAACATTAAATCATGACTCAGTGATGAGATTCCTATAGGATATCACATTAATTTTTATCATAACTTACTATAATTTTACTATAACAAAAGATGGAAAAATCTAGAAAATGGATAATTTAAATGTGCCCTAAACATATCTCTTAAATAGCATTGTCTCAAACACATTTTTGGCAGGAGTTGAATGTTAGAGAATCCAAAAACCAGTGATGAGAGTCTTAGGTGGCCATTTTTCTTTTATTGACTAAACGAGATGCCAAACAAGCAGTAGTACCGTTGGTATTCCATTAGAAACATGAAGAAACATAACTTAAAATTGGTTAGAAGGCCATTCAACCTTCACAGAGAAAAAATAGTATGGAGCCTCATACTAACCTAATATAGATAATTACCATTTATTTACCAAAGCCCTGTGAAAAAATAAGCATTGTTTTAAAGAAAACAGTACACATTATGTAGCAAATGTAGTTACTATCGTTTTTAGCAGAAGAGTCTCTATATTAGTTTACTTTGCTAAAGGTACAGTATAGTAGAAATAGTCTGTCGGTTCAATTGGGAAGTTTGTAACGCAATGTCATTTTCATTATAGGCAGAATTTGTGTATCTTACTTATAACTTCTCATATAACATTGAAATTTCATTTTAATGCCATTTACCATAAAGTACAATTTGGAATAAGGCATGTGTGTCTTAGATTCCTTTCAAGGGGGGCATTGGAACTGAAATCTCAAGGATGAGCCCTGTGTCTTGTTTTTCTTTATATGCCCATTGCCCATCAGTGTCCAGTGTATACAAGGCACTTAGGAAATGTTTGGACTAGAATGAACCGAGCTCTTATAATATTGTTCCTCAACTTGTATTCTTCAAGACAGCATTGTACTTAGACTACAAGGTACTCATATTTTTTTAATTTAACATCTCTATATTGGGAAGGAATCATCATTTCCATTTGTATTACATTATTTTCTGTTGATTGCTGACAAAATATAAAACATGTCTTGAAAGATCCAATATGACACATCTAGAAGAAAGACAGGAAGGCCCAAGGGAACTTACTTTCCAGCTCTCTTCATAGATGGTTAGTAACCCAATGCATCATTGATCTTGCCAACAATAACTATATCCCAGTTTTCCCACTTCTAGCACATTCTTTCAGAGAATTGTAGCAGACTCCCAACAAGTTCAGAAGGATGCAAATTGGTTGGGAATTGCTACTATTAACTATGGTCTGAGAAAGGCAGCAGTTTCTATGGTATTGATATTCCATTTACCTTATCTCAGATCTACAGATATTGGAGAGTGTTAACTTACTTCTGTATCCAATTCTCAGTCTTCTCTCTGACATATGGAAGTCACACCTTTTACAGAAGCTCATCTTCCATATCCGCAGTTCACACTTACTGAGGCATGACGTATGCAAATAGTCAGCAACTAACCCCTGGTTGGGAGTGGGGACGGCGTAAAAAAATGAAAAATACATGGATGGTCCCTGACCATAAGAAGCTTTAACTAACCAAACATGTGTCCCTGTTAAGCCTTCTTGAAACACATGAATCCCCCAAAATTAAAGATTTTCTTTCTACCATGTAAGTGATTACACAAGGGCCTAAAGCTGCATCCCTGAACGAATTTCAAAAATCTGTTAGTTTCTGCTGTATAACAAAGTGAATCAGCTATATGTATACATATATCCCTATATCCCCTCCCTCTTGCGCCTCCCTCCCACCCTCCCTATCCCACCCCTCTAGGTGGTCACAAAGCATGGAGCCGATCTCCCTGTACGATGCGGCTGCTTCCCACTAGCTAGCTATTTTACATTTGGTAGTGTATATATGTCCATGCCACTCTCTCACTTTGTCCCAGCTTACCCTTCCCCCTCCCTGTGTCCTCAAGTCCATTTTCTATGTCTGTATCTTTATTCCTGTCCTGCCCCTAGGTTCTTAAGAACCATTTTTGTTTTTGTAGATTCTATATATATGTGTGTTAGCACATGCAAACACACATTGAACAATGAAGTATAAATGATAAAGTCTTAACACATCCACTTATTAGAATAAATTGCTCATTAAATTAAAAAAATGAAATATGTGCTTAAAGCCTAAGTAGTAGGAAAAGGAGTTGCTTAATCTTTTAAATACTATACAAGTCAATAATTCTCAGCACAATTAAACATAGAAGACGTGAAAAAAAAAATCTGCCGTATTGTGTTATGGATAGTTTTGGTCTTTCTTTTTTGGATGGGAAACAAAAGAAAAATGTGTAGAGTGTTATGTTTGTGTTTGTTTCTATTTAAATGTGAAAATACGTTAAAAATCAAAATAATGAACAGTGTCTTATTTCTTCTTTTTACTGTACTTTTCCAAAATGAATGTGAATTATACATGACTCCTTAAAATTATTTCTATGGAATAGAGATAGCTCTTTATAGTGAGAATCCTGTTAATACCATAGCTGTAAAGTGGTACTGAATTCCGTTTTTAACCAAATACACAGTTACAATTATGTTTCTTGTACTTTCAGAAGCTTTTAACAATCATACATATATATATATATATATATATATATATATTTTTTTTTTTTTTTTTTTTTTTTTTTTTTTGCGGTACGCAGGCCTCTCACTGTTGTGGTCTCTCTCCCGTTGTGGAGCACAGGCTTCGGTTGCACAGGCCCAGCGGCCATGGCTCACGGGCCCAGCCACTCTGTGGCATGTGGGATCCTCCTGGACCGGGGCACGAAGCTGTGTCCCCTGCATTGGCAGGCAGACTCTCAACCACTGCGCCACCAGGGAAGCCCAACAATCATATTTTTTATGATCATTTTACTCAAATGATTGGGTTACTGAGAATAACAGGCTTATCAGCAGGTTAGAAGCAAACCTGCATTATCTTGTCATTTTTAGTATTTGGAACTTTAGCATCTATATTTTTCAAAAAGCATCTAAAGAATTTTTGAATTTTTAAAAATTTTTTCATAATATATTTCTTTCTCTGGAAAAGAAAACGTTTGAAGTTAAATACTTAGCTCAGAAATATCTGTATTTCATTTTTTAAAATTCAATTCAGCATTTACTGAGCTCCCACTATTCAGAAGACTTTACCAGTCAGTCATTCCATCAGCAGATGTTTATTGCGTTCCTTATGTGTGCCAGGTACTGGTCTAGGCACTGGGATGGATACAGCAGCAGATATAGCAAAGTCCCTGCCTTGAAAGAGCTTACATTTTAGTCAAGGCAGATGGACTATTAACGTAAAAGCCAAAAAACAAGCTAGTAAGTAAAGAAAAACTTAATGATTCCAGATGCTCCTAAGTGTTGTGACACATATTTAACAGGATACAGGGTTGGGAGTGACTGGGCAGGAAGTAAAGGAGAAGAGATGCTCCTTTAGCTAATTTTTTTCACACTTCGAGGCTGCCTAGTCCTGCTGCTGCTACTACCCTTCATTAAACTACTTGAAAACAACGTGCTGTCTTTGTACCAGAGCAATGTGACATCACTGACTGAGTTGTTTTCTCCAGAAGTGATGGAAATACACTAGTCAACCACATTTCCTGCCCCTTCCCTTGTACATTGCTAACTGGCTGTAAAAGGTGAAACTTCCCACCTATTCCCACACTGTGGTGTTCCCTAAGGCATGGAAGGAGAACCAGATACTGGGCACCAAAAAACCAATGACAAATGTCTACTGTAGACATTAAGTAGAGAATATTTGAAGAAGATACCAGATTTAAAGACTCAAATACTTAGAATGATAGAGTCACTGAACATAGTAAGAAAAGTGAGGACAATGGATGGATATGAGGCAAAGCATTAAGTTTTCCATTACTAATGTATTTTAACTGTAAAGCTGTCCTACAAATTGGTTCAAGCCAGTCTCCACTTTATATATATATATATATATATATATATATATATATATATATATACACATAATCATTTATATACAAATGATAATATAACTAAAAAATAAGCTCTTAGAGGGAATGTATCTAGAGAGTAAAGAGCACAAATATCCCATATATCTGAAACTGGCAGATAATATTTCCATTTGGATTTTACTTTAAAATGTATAAAATACTTTCACATACATCATCTCATAGAGTCATCAAGAACAATGATGTAAAATAGGTACTGTTATTATCTGCATTTTATACATGAATAAACTGGGGCTCAGCAAGGTGATTCACACAGAATCATAAAGCTAGAATGAGTTAGAATTAAACATCTCACCCAGGGGTTATGTCTACAAGTCCAGTACGTTCTCCACTACACTACAGCTACAAATAGATATTTTCAAGAGGAAGCAGACACAAAAAGAAGGAGTCAGAGAGATGATAGGATTTTGAGTCTGAAGCTATGGCTAACACGTCAGTGAAAAAGTAATCAACTGTGTCTTTTAGCAGCAGAAAGCTGCAGGGATAAGAACAGAAAAATGGATCTCAGATTCAGTTAGAAAACTAATCAGTGATTTTTAAAAGGAAAGTTTCTAAACAGCAAAGTGGTGATGATAAAAGTTTTGCAGTTATCAAGGAGGGATTTGATTTTTTTTAATGTAGAGTTCTTACTCCGAGAGTGTGTTCAAGTAATTCTATGAACAAACAAGTATTAACAGTCAATATAGAGTCAAGATAAGTAATAAATTTGGGAAAACATGGGCATGCTGAAAGGAATGAGGACAATATAATAGAAATATAAAGATATCAAAGAGAGGAAAAATACATTGTTATGTGATTTTCTCACAACTAAGCATCCTAAAATACAAACTATTAATGCATTTCTGTGATCTGTTGAGGAAGGAAGTATAGACACAGAGAAAGGAAGGTATTTCAAGCTGGAATTATAGAAAACATAGCAAATGCTTCCACAGCATTCTCCATTACTGTGTGGTACAATATTAGTGACTATGAATAAGCATAGAGAGGGCCACAGGCTTCATCATAGAGGGAGTTCTTTAGATTTCCTCTCTTACACAAAACCCTTACTATGGTCACCATAAACTGTCTTCTGGTGACCTCTGGGGAACTAGATGCCAAGAAGCATTCCAAGGTCGTTACCTAGAAAACTACTCAGAATCACCTGTTTTCTTTTTTCTTTCCTGTTTTTTGATTTTCTGAATACCACTGGATCATAAGCTTTTCAAGGATAAAGACAAAAATGTCTAATTCATTTTTGTATCACAATGTCTAGCATATGGGAGCAACTCAATCCATGTTAACTGAACTGAAATGAATTATTTTAAAATGCAAAATCTGAGTCACTCATTCATTCAGATACTCAACATACTGACACTAAAGCCAAACACATAAGTTTGAGTCCAGACACTGCCACTTGCCAGTTCTATGACTTTGGGCAGTTCATAATTTAACCTCTCTGGGCCTCAGTTTTCATGTCTATGACTTAGGGATAATGATTTCTGCCTTACTAATAAGCTCACTAGTTTGTTACAAGGACAGAATCTGATAATACGTATGAAGATAAACCAGAAGTTATTAAGTGCTTTACAAAAAAAATGGTATTTTTCTATGGAACCAGTAGTGCCAAGATGCTCCAATGGTTGACAGGTTCCTTGGTCAAATCTAAATGCTGGGTTCAATAAATGTAAACAGGCTTCTTATGAGCAGGTCTTCTTAGAATCTTTCAGCTGGAAATTAACTTTGTGAAAGTATAAGAATGGGCTAGAATAGGAACGAATGTCTTTTTCTATAAGACCTAAAGAAAGCATCCAGTTCATGTAAGTTGTATCAAAATACTCAAATAATAACAGTCGCTCTCATTTCTCAAAGGAGGGCCATGTGCCAGGCACTGTCCTTGCATTTTATGTACATGAACCTAAGTTCTCATCACAAACTGCAATGTATGTATTATTGCTGTTAGTCCCATTTTTACAGGTTAAAAAAGAAAGAGGGTACATGTGTCTTTTTGAATTATGGTTTTCTCAGGGTATATGCCCAGTAGTGGGATTGCTGGGTCTTAACACTTCCATGTGTAAAATAGATAGCTAGTGGGAACCTGCTGTATAGCACAGGGAGCTCAGCTCGGTGCTCTGTGATGACCTAGAGGGGTGGGATGAGGGGAGAGGAGTGGGAGGGAGGTCCAAGAGAGGAGGAGATATTTATATGCATATAGCTGATTCACTTCGTTGTACACCAGAAACTAACACAACGTTGTAAAGCAATTATACTCCATTAAAAAAAAAAGAGGGATTAAAGAACTTGCTCAAGGTTACAGCTAGGGAATAGCATTTTACATTTACAGAAACTAACACTAAGAAATAAGTGACTTAAGCAATATTTGCTCTTTCTCACTTTTATTCTCTCCTTTTCTTCACCCTGCTACAACTCTAGTTCATATCTATATTACCTCTAGTCCAAAATACTCCAAAGTGTGTTTTGTGAAATAAAATCCACGAAACTGTGCCAAGAGAAACTCATTGGTCAGATATGTTTGGGGGATGGCACGTATTGGAATCCTCCCTTCTCTGTGTCACAGTGCACATTAAGTAGCACATTGAAGCCTCTGAGAAAGGCTGCTGTAAGGAGCCTTCCTAAACTTTGAACAGAACCTTAAACCAATAGCTGTTGATGTCCCACAAAGCCAGAGAGGTCCGTGGAATGAACTTTAGGAAAGGTTGACTATTAAGTTAATCAGTAAATGCAATAATCATTATGCCAGTTTCTACCAACAGACATAGTGTACCATCTTCACCATAAAATATAGGTAAAGTTGTAAATGTACAGTTGATGTGATAATTTTCCTAAATGTGTTCAACCAATTTCCTAAAGATTTTTCCATGTAATGTTTTCCTAACTACGACAGCAACCGATACTATAACAAAAGATGGCAGAAATTCAGATCATTTTTTCATGTGAGAAACTATATCCTAATATATGGTTGGATTTATTCTGTGGTACTGAAAATTATTATCCTGATTATCAAAAATTAGTTTAAATCAGTGATTTTAAACCAATGGAGTAAGCATTTCAACTTGAAGGAGAAGCCAGTGATAGAACTATTTCTTCCCATTTCTTCCTCTTCTAAAACCAGGAGGAAAATGAAGAATTTAATTCATTTAGCTCTGTCAGACAGGATTCTTCAATTACTTAAAAATCATTTAAAACTTCTTTTGAGTGAGGATAAATTGGTACCAGACTTTATTTGAACTTCAAATACTTTTGAATCAACTCAAATAAAAAATAATACATTGTCTCTTTTTATCCTTGGAAAACATGTACATTGCCTATTTTCGTTACTTCATTGTTTGTATTTTGTGAAAATGTGTATTTTGTTAAAATGTCATAGAGCTTAGATTATTATTATATGCCCATTAGTTCTGCTGCCTTGGGATGTAATGATTCATGTTAGTAGTCTATGTAATAAAAAGGGTTGGTGAATTTTTACTGAACTGTCCTTCTGGGACTATAGTTTTTAACATTCTCTCGAAGCTTTGCAAATCCTTTAATGATAAAGTGCTCTTACACTGTCTTTATCATTGACAAGCTCATAAAGACCAGAACTGTTTCCTATAAATGTTGAACCCAACACTATGTTGATATGATAAGTTCCTTACTTAAAGAGTCACCAAGGATACATAATTAGAACGTTACCACCTTAAGGCAAATAAGGTGATTCTGTAATCTTGTTAGTAATATTTGACTGGGGTCTCTACAGTTTATTAGATGAGTTCATCTTTTTGAGGTAGAGTTACCAAACACCATCTAACTATTATAAATATATTTTCCTAAATTTTAAATCATTGAGGACTATAGACGAAGAACAAGGACTGGTATAGACCAATTAGCTCAGTTGCTAGTATTTTCAGGAGGGTTTAATCCCTGGGTAGGCTAATGATCTTGCACAAAGATGAAAAAATATATCCTCGGGCAATAAGTTTTATTCAGTGATACGAATTAAATATTTTTATATTGGTATATGAAGTTTGGTACCTTTATTATTATATTTGTGTATGAAGTATACTTTGAAATATATTTAATTTTATTTTGAATTTTTTTAAACATAAATTTTACATAGTGAAATGATCAGATCTTCAGTGTACAAATTGTTGAGTTTTGAAAAATGTATATATCCATTGTAACCACTACCCTTATAAAGATACAGAACATTTCCGTCACCTCTAAAATTTTCTTCTTACATCCTTCCAGTCAATTTTTCTTGCCCTCCCCACCTCACCCCTTCAACCTCTGTTATATTTCCACAGATTTTTTTTTAACCTGTTCTAAACTTATATAAATGGCATATAGGGCATCTGTTCTTTTGTGTTTGGCTTCTCTCACCTAACATAATGTTTTCAAGATTCCTCCAAGTTGTTACATGTATCACTAGTTCATTCTTTTTAATTACTAAGTAGCATCCATTGTATGCATATATCAAAGTATCCATTCTCTTGTTGGTAGACATCTGGGCTGTATCCAATTTGGGGCTATTATGAATAAAGCTTCTATGAATATTTTTTTACATACCTTTTTGTAGACATTTGTTTTCTGTTCGATCAATAGTAGTAGGAGTGCTCAGACATGGGGTAGATATGTATGTTTTATTAGAAACTGCAAAAAGTTTTCCAAAGTGATTGTACCATTTAACACTCCTATGGTAATATACCAGAGTTCTAGTTGAGTTGCTGCACATTCTCACCAACATTTGTGTTGTAGTCTTTTGAATTTTAATTGGCATGACTAGTCCATTTAACTTTTATGTAATTATTAATATGATTGTGTTTTAATCTATGATTGTGTTATTTGCTTTCTATTCGTCCAGGTTTTTTGGTTTTCTCTTTCTCCTTTTCTACCTTCTTTTGAGGGTTTTTTTTTTAATTGCTCTAAAGTCATTTTAGTATGACTTTTTGCATTAATTTTTAATGGCTGCTGTGGGGATTAAGGGTTGATCTATGCATTCTTATCATAGTCTACTTAGAGTTAATATTGTACAATTTCATACAAAACGTAAGGTGCTTACAACATTATAATTCCATTTATCTGCCTGTCCTTTATGTTACTGTTGTCATATATCTTAAATCCATATACACTAAAACTACACAATACATTGTTACAATTTTTGCATTAAAGATTCAGTTGTTTTGTTTGTTTGTGTTTAATTAACAGAAGAAAAAATGGTTTTTATTTTTGCCCTTATGTTTACAATTGGGCATTTCTTCTCGTAGACTCAAGTTTCATCTGGTGTCATTTCCCTTCAGCCTAAAGAACTTCCTCTGGCATGTCTCCCAGTGTAGGTCTGCTGACAACAGACTCTCTCAGTTTTTGACATCTGACAATGTCTCTATTTCACCTTAATTTTTTTTTTTTTTTTTTTTTGGTTGCATTGGTCTTTGTTGCTGCGCACGGACTTTCTCTAGTTGCGTTGAGTGGGGGCTACTCTTTGTTGTGGTGCGCAGGCTTCTCATTGTTGTGGCTTCTCTTGTTGCGGAGCACGGGCTCTAGAGCGCAGGCTCAGTAGTTGTGGCGCACAGGCTTAGTTGCTCCACGGCATGTGAGATCTTCCCGGACCAGGGATTGAACCCATGTCCCCTGCATTGGCAGGCGGATTCTTAACCACTGCACCACCAGGGAAGTCCCCACCTTAATTTTTAAAAGGCATATTTTCTGATTGGAAGTTGAGTTCTGGGTTGATGGGGGGAGTTCCCTTGTTTTATTGTCTTTTAAATTATTTTATTTATTAAAATAAATAATTTATTTTATTCTTTTTTTTTTTTTTTTTTGCTGTGTTGGGCCTTTGTTGCTGCACACGGGTTTTCTCTAGTTACAGTGAGTGGGGGCTACTTTTCACTGCGGTGCACGGGCTTCTCACTGTCGTGGCTTCTTTTGTTGCGGAGCATGGGCTCTAGGCACACGGGCTTCAGTCGTTGTGACACTCGGGCTCAGTAGTTGTGGCTCGCAGGCTCTAGGGCGCAGGCTCAGTAGTTGTGGCACACGGGCTTAGTTGCTCCAGCAGCATGTGGGATCTTCCCGGACCAGGGCTCGAACCCGTGGCCCCTGCATTGGCAGGCGGATTCTTAACCACTGCGTCACCAGGGAAGCCCCTGCTTCCACTGTTTCTGATGAGAAGGTGGCTGTCATCTGTATCATTGTTCTGCTGTATGTATTATGTCCTTTTTCCCCTGGCTACTTCCAAGTTTTTTCTTTGTCTCTGGGTTTTAGTGGCCTTACTATGATGTGCCTAGTGTGCTTTTCTTTGTATTTATCCTGTTCAACATTTTCTGGACTTCTTTGATACATAAGTTAATGTTTTCACCAAATTTGGGATTCATGGATATTACTTATACAAATATTTTTGCTACCCTATTCTCTTTTTTTCCCCCCTCTGGGGCTCCAATTACATATAAATTAAATGGTTTTATATTGTCTCACAGGTCACTTAAGCTTTGTTCATATTTTTCCCAGTCTTCTCTCTATTTTTTTAACTTGGTTGATTTCTACTGATCAGTTTTCAAGTTCACTGGAGCTTTTTTCTGCCTTCTCCAGTTGGCAATTAAGGACATCCAGTGGATTTTCCTTTCAGATATTATACTTTACAGTTATAGTTTTTCCATTTGGTCCTTTTTTAAGGTTTCAGTTTGTCTGCTCAACCACTCTATCTTTCACTCAATATGGCCTTCTCTTTAAGTCCTTGGACATATTTATAATAGTTGCTTTAAAGTCTTAGTTTGCTAGTTCTAACATCTAGGTCACCTATAAGTTTGTTTCTATTGTTTTCTTTTTTCCTCCTTCTTTGGATCACATTTTCCTATTTCTTTGTGTATCTAGTAAGTATTATCTGTTAGATATTGTGGATGATGAATGGTTGTCTCTGGATTCTGTCTTAATCTTCTGGCTTTTCTTGTAGTGGGCATTTAAATGACTGGTAGGTGACCTTGAACTTGTTCAGACTTGGTTTTATACTTTGTTATGGTGAGTTTTGCCCTTATTTTTAGGGTGAACCCTTAGACCTGGGACATCATCTTTACACCTAAGGAATAGCTTCTGGGTTTCAGTGGAAAGCCCATGGTGTTTATCCAGCCTTTATAATTTGACAAGACTCAGACTCTAAAAACTGTCTCTCCCATGGTGGGCAGCAGCTTAAATCTCTGCTCAGCTTTTTCAGCTTTCCAGCTGTAGCCGTCTTCTAACTCCTTGGAGTCTTCTTTATGCAAACATAGTTCAAAATTCATCTAAAAACTTGAAAGGAATTTACACATATTTGGAAATTTCCCCCTCTGTGGTTGGCTACTTTTTTTCAGGAATTTTGCTTCCTAGTTTCCAGCTGTTCTGGCATCCCTGAACTCCATCTTTTTGACACTTCAAGCCAATAATTACAGCCTTTTGCTTGGGTTCTAGCCACCTTGCACCATGTAAAAAGAAGAATTCTCTCAAGTGAAGAGCCACCCAGTGAAGATCCCTGTTTTGAAGGGTTTAATCTCCTGCAGTTCATACCTGCTTCTGGTTGCTCTCCAATGCCATCAAATAGCTGTATGTTATATCTTGTACCAGTGGGAGGATTACCTGATTATCAGAACAAGAACCTTCAGTATAGTATTTTTTAATGCAATTGCATTGAAATGTAGTTAATTTATCCATTATTAAAGTATTGCATTTTTGTAAACAAAAAAAGTGTATGTGTATGTATAGGGAAAGAAGTGTCTGAAAAAATATATTTCAGGTTATTTCTGATTGGTAGGATTATTGGCGATTTTTCTTTTTACTTATCTGTATTTTCTTCTTTTTCTTCTTTTTCTCTACAACAACCATAGGTTGAACATTACGTTCTTTCTTTGCTCTTCTAGGCAAATTTTTTGTTTGTGATGACTCTTTATAATAAGATGTACTTGTGTTTCTTCAATGCATTTCGTATTATTTCACTAGGTTAACTGTCTAATAAAATCCTAGTAGTCTATCTGTATGGTAAACAATACTCCTTCTGCTTTTAGGAATAAATTGAGACAAATCGAAGTTAAACGGCTTACCCAGAATTTCATGCATATTGATAGACTAGCCAGAAATAGATCTTAAATTTTAAGTCCCTCAGTTCATCTGCACAAACTATTTCTAAGCCATCAGCAACAATGTATGCAGTTAATTCTACATTTTCTAATGGGTATGGAAGAAAATTATCATAGTTAAATATAAGCCTCAAATATTTTAGAAACTTCACTTTTGTCACTGATTTCAATCTCCTCTTCATCAAATCTTTTACTAGAGCTCCTAGCAAATTGAGAATTTGACTGATTTTAATTTTAATTCAGATTACCTTCCAAGGCCTAACGCGAAAGTGGCAGGAAGGCACACATTGAGATAGCCAGGAATTTTCTTCTTTCCTAGATTGCAAACTTCTTTTAAAAATACAATCAAATAGATATTTGTTATTTACTGATAGATATGTAAGCTTAAACAGGAATATTTTTATCATTTTCTTATGTTTTTACTAAACATATTTTCTTATGTTTTTACTAAAATTGTTCACTAAAAATGTCTCAGAACTAAGTGTTAGAATTAGTGTTGTCGTTCTGAAGTTTCAACCTGAAGATGAAACCAAATAAAACTACCTTACAAAAGATACTAAATAAAATTATCTTTTAAACGTCAAATGGATGAAAATAAAAAGAAATAATTATTAAATCTTAATAGTTTTTGCCACGTGATCCTGGATTAAATTTTATTTTCTAATTTGTTATTTTTTTGGCTGCGCCAGACAGCATGTGGGATCTTAGTTCCCCGACCAGGGATTGAACCTGCAACCCTGCATTGGAAGCACATAGTCTTAGCCACTGGACCTCCAGGGAAGTCTCTGGACTAGATTTTGTATTGGAAAGTAAAAATGCCATAAGGACAACTGACCAAATTGGCATACAAGTAGTAAGGTAAAAAGTATCTTACAAGTGTAAAATCTTCTGAATTTGATTAACGTAGTTAAATAAGAGAATTTGGAAATATATTCTAAAGGTCGTGATATTTGTAACCTACTCACATAGTTCAGAAAAAAATAATATGTGTATATACGTATATGTGTATGTACACAAAGTGAAAGAGTAAATGATAAAACAAACATAACAAATGTTTTTAAAAACTGATAATCTGGGTAAAAGATATTCAGTATTTAACTGCATTGTTTTTGCAACTTCCTTGTAAGTTTGAAGTTTTTTTTAAATGAATTTTATTTTTAATACTTCTGAGTTTATTTTCTTAGAATACATTCAAATCAGTTTTTTCCATAGCTCAATCTGAAACATTAGAATCACATCACTATACATGATTTATCACTAAATTTTATTATTTTTTTTTTAAAAGAAGTTTTGGAACTTGACCTACTAGCCAAAAGAAAACTTCATGTTTGCATCTGCTTAAAAAAGTGTGACGACCCTTAGGTACGAAGAAATATAGAAAAAGTGCTGACTAGGGCTTCCCTGGTGGCGCAGTGGTTGAGAGTCCGCCTGCCGCTGCAGAGGACATGGGTTCGTGCCCCGGTTCGGGAAGATCCCACATGCCGCGGAGCGGCTGGACCCATGAGCCATGGCCGCTGAGCCTGCGCGTCCGGAGCCTGTGCTCCACAACGGGAGAGGCCACAGCAGTGAGAGGCCCGCGTACTGCAAAAAAAAAAAAAAAAAAAAAAGTACTGACTAAACAATTTTATTAAGAATGACATAGTTACAAATGCATTTTATTTCCAAAGTTGTTTTAAATTATAATTGTTCATAAAAATATCCACTCACATTGTGTATGTTTTGCCACCATATGTAACACTGTAATTAAGTATCTGTCAGTATTTCCAGGGGTGTTAAATTTGTAGAATCTTGCTCTGGGGACTGAAACTTCAGCACTTAAAACGTTTCACCAGAGACCTCCTTAAAAAGTCAGGACTTTTTACTTTTCTTTTACCTTTTTTCTTTTTTTCTTTTCTTCTTTCTTTGGCATGATAGGTTATTGAATAACACAAGAGTGACTATGGCTGTATAGATTAAAGGATGTGGAGATTCTTATTTGTCCACTTTTAATCTGAAATTTTTATTTTGCCTTGTGAGATTATTCCAGTCTCTTTCAGAGGTAATTTTTTAAACTGAAGAGTTACTGAGACTTCATAGTGATATATCTTCTTTGTCTTATTAGAAAATTTAAGTACAATAAGTCTTTTTAAATATATAATTATGCACTACAATGGCTGTCCATGAGGCTGCTCTGAACTATGTGGTATGAGAAAATAGCTTCAAGTCCAGAGTTATGAGTACTGAAACTCACTTTCTAATGAAATTCTTTTTTCTGGAACTGCTTTCTTCTATTATAATTTTAGTTTGTAAGGGATTCACTTTTCTGAATAAGTTAGATATTTCCTCTCTGGTCATAAGTCTTGAACTGTTATATTTTGGTCAAATGCAATTCTGAAATAAAGTGTGAAATATCATCAGTTATAAAGTAAATGTAATGTTTTGACTTGCATATATAAAATAGAAGTTTAAAATTCAAGCCAAAATTGTTACCAAAATTTCAAACCATGTTCTCTAATAATTATGTTAGATGCTACATTCAGTGTCTTGGGGTTACATCATCCCAGATTTTTAACATCTTCTCTATTTCACTTTTAAAGATAAGAAACAAGATTTTTACAATTCACATATTTCACAGAGACCCATGCTGCCCCTTATCTTTTCGGCTGTTCTTTCATGTCAGGAAGAGATGTGAGTTATGTAAAAGTGAAAATGTTGCTTTCTGTGTCAAAGTCTATAACAAGTTTCTTGTGCTGTGTTGGAAAAAGAAACGTTCTTCTTTTTAAAAATACTGATCTGGAATGCTTACACAGAAACCTCATGTTTAGGAAATGACCTATTGATTGGCTATCTAAAGTTAGAAGGATTGACCTTGAAGTCTCCAATAGGTTTGTATTCGTGGCTTATGGAAGATTGGTATCTTTAGTCAGCTGAGAACAAATACTCATCTTCCCACATTCAAGACACATTCAAGGTGCCCGTGTTAGCAAAAAAGATAATGATATGGATATAAAGAAAGAATATGCAGATTTTGTAGAAGTATCATGCTAACTCGTGACATTAATAGTTTTTTCTGTATTGCATTAACTGCTTCCATATCAAATCACTGTGGCATGGGTCATCATTTTATCTGGGGACATGACTACTGTGCAAAACTTCTGTGTTTAGTGTTCACCTTTAAAAACAAAGCGAGGAAACTTGGATCTTACAACAGGTTTTCATCTGGCTTTAAAAGATGAAATTAATGAGGGAATGAAGAGAAGAAAGGAAAGCCTACAAAAATTAAATAGAAAAATACGTTTAATGTTTGTATTCTTTCTTGCCCACTGTATACTGGTTACCAATCAGGAAGAAAAGTGCTTTCCAGTTTGGGCAATTTTTTTGTTGGACCATTCATATATTCCAATCTCATTCTCCTTTGATGAACAGGAGGTAATTATGAACTTTCCTGAATAGTTTAAAAGGTTCAGTCTATAGTTGTGGGATAGATAGATGAGATAGATAGATAGATAGATAGATAAATTATCTAAATAATACAATAGTACAGCTGTCTTTTAAAAAATACAATTGTCTAAAGGAGATACAGACCATCCATTCCTTTAGATGTGCTTAATTTTATCTCTTGAGCAGGCCAGCATGTCACAGACTATCAGGTCACTTGAAACACATTATATTGATGTCCTCTTAGTTACTTCTCCCAAGTTGGTCTTTAGTAATGTGTCATAAGTCAGCATTAAGGACACAGTTATTAAAAACAACTGTTTTCCACAACCGGATTGCTTTTACTGCCTAGATGCAGTGAATCATAATCAACTGTGTTGGCCTCTTTGTTAGTAGAAAGCTCAGTCAAATTTTTGGCCATCATCTGGCAGTTGTACAGGCTTTTGTATTCATTGTCCTTATGTATTAATCTTACCCTTTATGCTACTTCTCTACTCCTTTTACTCTTATTTCTCTTTTATCCTACTATAAGGTATATATGTCATCTTAAATGCTTTTTTCAATGAATGATATGAATAAATAACTATTAAACAAGCAAATGTAACTCTACTACTATATTTTTACTTAATATGATATTATTGAAGTTTTCACTATTAGAGATATAATTTTAGCCCCATTTTTTTTACATTTTGTAAATATATTTTTTCTAGTAAATAGCATTATAGCATTCTTTATTATTTGGATTCCTAAAGTACTTTTGTCTTGATAATATAGGTCTTCCTTCGTTTACCTTTTTGTAGGAAAGTTTTCGACAATTTATGATTCTACTAATAGATATAAATTGTTGCCCCCCCAAACATTGAAATCTGACTAATTGAAGGCATCTTATTTTCAGTAACCAACATCTTCCTTTTTCACTATGCAGATTAATCCTCCACCTTAGTTAACCTTATAAGTGGATTCACAGGCTTTCCCATCAGTGTGACTTTTTAAATTTTCTCTCTGGAATAGAAATAAAATAATAGATGCCATTCACTTTCAGTAATGCCCAAAGGATATAGTTGAGATTCTTTGGAATGTAATTCCCATCCAATGCTACTTTAACAAGATCCAAGTAATAACTCTGACAATGATTTTAAAATGCTTGGGGAAAAAAGAGACCTTTATGGCCCTATAATTAACTTTAAAATGTTGCTTAGAACCAGTATACAAAGCAAAGACGTGGAAATAATATGTACTTGCCAAATTTTGTAACACTTTAAAGTTATTTGTAAAATAACTTTACATCCATTGCAATATCTCATACCTCAGGACTGCAACTATTTACAAACCCATAAGTAAGTTTAATTCCAGAGAGGAAAAGTTAATTCCTTGAGCAATACTGAAAGATTTCACCCTGTGAGTCTTCTAGACAGTTGCAGAAAAGCCTAAATGTTAAGTCCAGTTAGAGTTTTGAAATGTCTTTTTAGGATAAAGTTTAGTACAGATGCAGTAAGGATTAGAATTGTAAATAATTTTCATAACCCTTTCTAGTAATTGTTTAGCCATATCTGCTTCTATTCAGTTTTTATCATAAATCAGTCCTTAGTGGAACTTAATTTAAGTGCTCATGAATTTTCTCTGTCCTGATACTCTAAAATATTATTTGGTATTGAAATAATCAGTCCTATCTTATATATTCCCAGGTCATTTTCTAAACTAGGCAATAGTAGGAATTTACTATGTTTACATGACATATTTGACAATATATATATTTAATTTAAAATCAGTACAATATTATCTTAATGGGAGATGTTATTCTATATGTATTAATGGTGTGTAAATAACACAGGATCATTTAAGGATTCTTCCCGTGTAGAAGGCAATTGCATTATGGGATTTTTTTTTTTTTTTTTTTTTTTTAAAGAACAGAACATTCATAGAGGAAATGCCTTGGGGGAGAGAACTGGGAATGAAATTAAAGTAGTATTAAACAGGTTAGGGCAACTCTAGACTTGGAGCATGAAGGTAACAAAAATCATCTATTTCTACATTACCTTAACTAGAATGAAAAGACATCACAATGTTAGGAGCATAAGTGATCCTCCAGAAGCTTTCAGCATCTGTCATAAAGTGACCGGGAGCTTTCATGACCAGTAGTCAGCCACTAGATAGCATTACCTGACAAAACTTTTTTTTTTTTTCTTTTTTAAGTGCATCAAGAAATCAATCAAAATAGAAAATGTAGTAATTTTATGCCAGATTTATGTTGTTCACAATAATTTGCTTTATGTGATATTTTATTTACCTCATTAGTTAATGTTGTGAATACATTTGGAGGTTATTTTGTTTATAGTTTACAGTTTCCTTAAACTTATGACTGGAAGAAATAAGAGCTGTAAGAGTTAGAAAAGAAAAAAACCTGAACTTATTCACATATGATTGTTTATGTAGAAAATTCAAAATCTACAGATAAATTTTTAGTATGACCAGGGTAATTTACCAAGGTTGCTAGATACAAAATCATTATACAAAAAAAATTGCATTTCTGTATACCAATAACAAGCAGTTAAAGATCCATTTATAGTAGCATCAACAAACATGTCATATGAAAAAAAATTAAGTTAAGGGACATATCATGTTCATAGATTCAATCACTCAACATAGTAAAGATGTCATTTCTCCCCAAATTGATATAGAAGTTTAACATAATTCCTGTCAAAATTCCAGCAGGATTTTTTTGTAGATATAACCCTCTGAAGTTTTCAAGGCCACCGTCACTTATGATACCAACCATAAGTAGGTATCCTAAGTCCATCTTCAGGTCTCATCATTTGCCAGAAGGACTCACAGAGCTCACGGGAAGCTGTTATAAATCTAATAACAGCAAAAGGGTATAGATTAAAATCAGCCAAGAAAAAGCATATAGGGCAGAGTCCAGGAATGTTCCAAGGATGAATTTCCAGTTGTTCTCTTCCAGTCAAGTCTTGGCTAATGCTGTCTTCTCCCAGCAACATGTGAGAATACACATAAAATAGTGCAAACAGGGGAAACTCACTTGAACCTTGGTGTCGAAGGACTCAGTTAACATTCACATGGTTAACCGCCTGCATGGCTGACTTTAATCTCCAGATACTCCAGAGGTCCAGCTGAAACCTTTTGGGGAAAGGTCGTTACTATACAGTAGATATAG
The DNA here is from genome assembly GCF_963924675.1 of Phocoena phocoena. Taxonomy (NCBI): domain Eukaryota; kingdom Metazoa; phylum Chordata; class Mammalia; order Artiodactyla; family Phocoenidae; genus Phocoena; species Phocoena phocoena. Next base: position 75,785,543 of record NC_089221.1, on the reverse strand, counting down.
ACAAGTTTATTCTAAAATTTATATAAAAAGGCAAAGGAACTAGGATACTCAAAACAATTTTGAAAAAGAAGAATAAAGCGGGAAGAATCAGTCTATCTGATTTCAATACATTACTGGCAAAGATACAAAGAAACTAGATCACTCTCACATTACTAGAAGGATTGTAAAATTGTACAATGACTCTGGAAAACAGTGTGGCAGTTTCTTGCATATTACAAAACATGCAAGTAATATATGGCCCAGCGATTGTACTCTTGGGCATTTATCCCAGAAAAATGAAGATTATTTCACACAAAAATTTGTACATGAATGTGTAGAGCAGCTTTATTTATAACAGCCAAAAAACTGAAAACAACCCAGATATCTTTTGAGAAGGGAATGATTAAACTGTGGTACATCCATATCATGGAACACTACTCAGCAATAAAAGGGAACAAAGTATTGATTCACACAGAAACCTGGATATATCTCCAGAGAATTAAGTTGAATGAAAAAAAGCCAATCCCATGAGATTATATACTGTATGATTCCATTTATATAACATTCTTCAAATGACCAAATTATAGAAATGAAGAACAGATTAGTGGTTGCCAGGAGTTAAGGAGGGGCTGGAAGGGAAACGTGAGTGATCTTTGTGGTGATGGAAATGTTCTGTATCTTAACTGCAGCATGTTAATATCCTGGTTGTCATATTGTACTATGGTTTTACAAGGTGTTCCTGTTGAGGAGAATCATAAAAGGGACACAGGATCCATTTGTGTTATTTCTTACAACTGCATATGAATTTTAAATTATCTCAAAATAAAAAGTGTAATTATAAATGAATGAATCCAAAAAATGAAGTGCAAATCCTCTATGGAGAAAGTGGTAAAACTTCATTGAGACATTAAAGATGATCTAAATCAATGGTAAGATATATCACGTTCATTGATTACAAGATTGAGCATTGTAAATGTATCAGTTCTCCCTAAATTGGCCTGCAGAGGCTTTAGTACGATCCCAAATCATAAAGTGATTGGGGCAATCTATAATGGCTGCTTTACCACCTTGTCCTTCCTCCACCTCCTCCTTCTATTGGCTGCCACAGCAAAGGTCTGTGCTTTTGAAAGTCTGACAAAGCAATATAAAATGATGCTGTGGATACAGAGGTGCATATGATTCACCTGTGTATACAGAACACCAGTAGCACTTTGCTTTGTAAGTTCACAAGTTTTTACTTCTGTGATCTTCTGTATGCTTCCATTTCCTTTATTTCAAAATGGGAACCATCATCAAAATAGTGCAAAAACCATAGAAAACGTCTATGAATCTATGTTTTATTATATCTTAATAGCATTCAATAAGCATCAGTTTTCTGGTGAATTCTGTTCTGGACAGTTTTTTATACAACAAACATCTATTAAGCCTCATCTATGATTTCTGGAATAAAAAGTTTTGAGGCATTACCCCCAAAAGATTTGGAGATAAGACAAGGTATCTTTCATACATGAAATGCCTAGTTAAGCAAAGCAAGTATATGACAATATAGTATACACTATATACAAAATACTGAAACATGAAGAAAGGAAGTAGTTGATATGGGGTAAAGTTAATCAAAGAAAGCTTATTAGAGGAAGTAAATACTGAACTGAATCTTTGTTGTTGTTGTTGTTGTCTTTTGGCTGCGTTGGGTCTTTGTTGCTGCACGCGGGCTTTCTCTCGTTGCAGCAAGCAGGGGCTACTCTTCGTTGTGGCGCGCGGGCTTCTCATTGCAGTGGCTTCTCTTGTTGCGGAGCATGGGCTCTAGGCGCACAGCCTTAGTTGCTCCGTGGCATGTGGGATCTTCCCAGACCAGGGCTCGAACCCGTGTCCCCTGCATTGGCAGAATGAATTCTTAACCACTGTGCCACCAGGGAAGTCCCTGAACTGAATCTTAAAGCAATTAGACATATATCTTCTGAAAATTTTTAGTATTATAATGCTTAACCAATTTGTAAATATTAATTATATTTGAGCAAAATGTCTGTGTAGCTATGGCCTATCACAGCTGCTCTGGACTTTAGATTTCTCACTTGTGAAATGAAACCGTTAGATGAAATTTTATCTCGGGTCCTTTCCACGTCTTTGCTATCTTATATTTGATATGTTTCTCTCTGCATCTAAATTTGAACCAAGTATTTGAACTACATTTTGGGAATACAAGCTCTTGAACAGTTAAAGTTTGACTGTCTGAGAGTTCTCAGTTCTGACACTCTCCTAAACGTCTTGATGCTAGTAAATTGTATTTACTAGATAAGCACAGCATTTTAGCTAAACGGATCCGGAAGATACTTTGAGTATTTGTCAGTGCTTATCACCTAGTTGCTAATGGACTGTGGATCACCTGCATCTACCTCATCAGTTTGTTGGAGAGAGCAAGAAAAACACTCTACTTCCTTCAGTTTCAGTTATAGAGAATCCAACTGTTATTATATTCCCATTTTAGAGGAATTTATTTCTTAACTCTAAAAGCTAGCATGCACTTCAACATAGGGTACGTTTATCCATCTGTGTTGAAGATTAGTAAAGTTTGACCTCTGCCTTCAAAAACTTTACAGTGGTAATCAATCTCTTCTCTGACTGGACTTCAGAGTCACCAGAGTCACAGATGCCCAGACCCTGAGATTTTGGAAAGGTTTAAAAATTGTCAATTGACCTGGGCCTGGGAGAATAAGGGGATACTTATAGAAGAACAGTTGAGGGATTAAACCCAGAAAAGAAGGCTAGATCCAGGGAATGGAGGGCTTTAAACCACATGGAGGAATTTCTACTTAATTTGAAAGATTATGGAGACCATTGGATATGTTTGAGCAGAGAAAGAGGTCTATGACACAAATGATACTTAGGACTTTTGTCTGGTAGCAGGGTACGAGATAGAAGAGAAGAGGTTGAAGGCAATGAAACAAGTTAGGAGGAAGTTTCTGGATTCTAAATGATAGGTCATTAAATCTAGAGTGGTGACAGGGGAATGGAAAGCAAAAAAGAGACTGGAAAAACCTTGCTGAGGTGCAATTGTCGGGATTTGGTAACTGATTGGATCAGGAGTCAGCAAACAAGCGAAAACAAAAATCAAAGATGACTGAGAGGCTTTGAGCTGGAGAAGCGAAGAGAATAGTGTGTCTGTTTATAGAAATGAAGACGGTGGAAAGGCCTGCCTAGAGAGTAAGTCCACCAGTTACCTCTGGACGGCTTGCAGAAATGGAACACTGTGACAGCACAGTCCCCATCCTAGCACCTTCCCATCACACACACCAGTCCTAAGGGCGAGAACCCAGAGGTGTCAGCATATATAACAAGAGCAAAATTATTAGGAAAATGCTGCTTCTAGTTCAAGTCCATTTTTTAATTTACTACTTTGAAATATTATTTTATTAGGTTGTCTTTCTTACTGCGTATTGCTATTGCCTACTACTATTACTCACTTTATGTGAACCAGCAGTAGGTGGGTTTTATACTCTGAGGTGTGCAGGAGAAGAATGAGCCCCAGAGAATGATCTAGAGGTGGGAGGAGTTGATAAATGCAATCAGGGAGGGTTAAATCCATCATTCCAACTCCCCATAATCCATTCACCATTTCCCAACCAGTGTACTCTTTAAATGCAAGTCAGATTATATTTCTTCCCCACTGAAACTCTGCAGACAGCTCTTCCATTGTGCTTGGAATAAAATTAAAACCTTTCACTGTGCCCTGAGAGACGTCACATGGCTTGGAGGCTGCCCACCTCTCTGAATCATCTACCACTTTCCCCCTCACCCTCCATGCTCCAGGTGCTGTCCAGTTCCTTGGCTATGTACCAGCTCTTTCCTCCTCAGACCCCCTCCCTCTCCTTGTTCTTCCAGAACCCTGCCTGCAGCACTCTCTCCAGACCTTCACCTGGCTCCCTCTTTCCACTCTGGTCTCAGGTCAGAAGTGTCCACCCAGTCTAAACTGACAACCATCTCTTCTCCTCTTCATTCTCTTCACATCCCTCTACTGTGTTTTTTTCACAGTGCTTCTGACTCCCTGAAATCATCATTTTCATCGGTTTACCTGTTTATTGCCTGTCATCCCCACTAGCGCACATGCTACAAGGAGCAGAGTTTTTATATATCTTGCTTACCACCACATCCCCAGCCCAAAGAAATAGTGCCTGGCATACAATAAATACATGTATGAATGTATAAATTAATCACTCACAGGACCTCTGGAAAAACTGCCCACAAAATATTTCCTTTAGAATAGAATCCACAATTGAGCGAGGAGGATCACAGACGATTCAGATATTTGAACTAGCAAATAATTTTGTTTTGTTTTGAAATAAGGAAAGTATTTTTCATTCCATTCTATCTCACCCCTCCCTCTCTCCGTCTTTCTCATTCTCTCTCTCCCTTCCTCCCCACCTCCCTCTTACACACACACACACACACACACACACACACACACACACACACACGAAGTCATAAGCTTATGGCAGCCATAAGCCATAGGTACCTAGCTAGGAACACAGAGAATCTGGAAGAAAAGGGAAGCGTGACAAACTATCTAGAAAGCTGCACCAGCCCTCTCGGACAGTGTTATTTTAGAATGGGGCCCAGTAAAGCTCTTCACTGATTGTGTTGGGAATAATAGGATCAGAAACCTTTACTTACGGAAATAACTATTTTATGATTCTTTGCGTTCCTTGTGTAGAGCCCTGTGCTCTTACCATCCTTTGGCAAAGTTACTTTTGAAAATCACGAAGGGAAACGAAAAAGAGAACTTTTGCCCACACCTGGGCTCAAATTTTAAAGGAAAACAGTATCCCTGGAGGCCAGGCTTTGTGACAACACTAAGAGAAGTATGTGAGACAAGAATTAAAACCAAAGAAAACACTTCTGCGCCAGCACTCTGGGCTTGAAAGGCAATTCAAGCAATTACAAGGTGTCCATTTTTCATTGGTTAGGCGAGGTTTATTAGAGAGGTCTCGCCGGGTTCAATGTCAGAGACCCACAGCTACTGCGGGCTCTCTACTCTGCCTAAGAATAAGTTTACTTCCCAAAGTTGTCTCCTTGAGTCTTAAGCTGTCCAGTGCCCAAAACCGCCCCACTCCCCTTTCATAGATGAGAGATATAGAAAAGAAGCTGGAGGAAAGGACAGCCTTTCCCAGAAACTGCCCGTGATGCAGAAGTTTCTACCACTGCTTTTATGTCTTTGTTTCAGCCTCCTATCTCTGGTCAAGCTCGATGACTTGCCTTTAGGGTCTCAACACAATCTCGGCTTTAACAGATTTGCAGCAGTGTTAGCAATGGAAAGAGACTTGCTTGTATCTTACACAGGTGGTTTAGCCAGGCCAGGCAGCACGTTTACTGAGCTGCTCCTGGAGTCTCCCTCAGCGAACACCCCACTTTGTTTACTATCCTCCCCGCCCCCGAAACCCCCATCCTCACCTCCCGCCGTGTGTGACGGAGTCTCACTCACACTCGTGCCTTCTAACTAGGAGAGTCTCCATTAGGAGCCCTTCTGTGTTCAAATATTGGTAAATTTAATGGTGTTCTTCTTAGAAGCTCTAGAATTCATTTTTAAATGAATTTTAGTAGTAATATATATTTTCTTTCTTTTTAGAAGGCACATTATTTTTCTGTGCTCTAGTATTTCTCTAATTCTTTATATCTTTCTAAAAATAACTGCTGGTGAGCTCATAAATTCATTAGTTAATCCCACTGGGACTCAATAATGCATATTACAGACCTCCTGATTTTTATATATTAGATTTTCTCAAGAATTCCCTTACCTGTTATTCTCAACATAGCTATATTGACAGGGTCTTCATTACTTCCTAATTGCCCATATTTCTTTTTCTTGTTAAAGATCAATTTTTAAAATCAAGCCTTGTCAGTTTGAAAGTATCATAGATATGTTATCTTGTTAATGTGTTTCATATCTTTCTAGGTTTTTTTCTTTCCCCCTTTATCATAGGAAACGTATAAAATTTACTCATTACCTTTTTCTTTAAAAACAAATCTTTTCCAGGAGAGGGGCGTGTCAGTGAGAGGGTGGGGGCCCATACTAGTTTTTTTCCCGTGAAATAAAGATTTTAAAATGATATTTCATATTCAAAGGTGGCTTTCTGAACAGTTATATCCCCTATTCTAAACCAGACCCTAACATGTAAATTATGTATAGATTGTTGAAATTATTCCATGACCTTTTGGTCTAGGACCATGTAAAATAAGGTGACCAGCAATAATTAGAATAGTGAATGGCTGACCAAGAAATGCTTCTAAATTATCTTTTCAGTGAGCCGTTACTCAGACTGTCCATCATATTATAGTAGTAAACCTTACCTTTGGAAAATCTGATTGTGTATGTATAATATCATTTGAAGAATGACTATTTGCTTTCCCAGAGAATTCTTCGCTTTATTAAAAGATTCTTTAAAGAAGTAGATAACCCACTTCTTCCTTTAAAAATATTCTATTTACAGAAATTATATTTACGTATAACTTTTTAAGACATCTACTGCAGAAAATGAGGTACAGCTTCAGAGTAGTCTACATCTACCAAAGTAAACATCAGGGTTTTGGCTGCTAACTCAGTAGCATATTTTGGCATAGTTTTTGCCAAAAAAAAAAAAAAAAAAAAAAAAATCCAAGCACTAAGATCAAGTGAAGAGGAGTGTGGACAAGGCAGACTTGTAAGAAACACTTGGATTAAAGTCATCACAGGAAGAAGTATGGGGAATAGACAAGGCAGAAGATATAGCAATGTTTTCTTCTCTCTTATCCTATTCTTTGAGCATTCTGCTGTCAGTGCTATTTCCAACCATTTTTTGTTTAATTTGTAAATGCTGTTACATAAATGTAGCCTCCTTCTTTCTCAGTTCCATTACAAGACACTTTTTCTTAAATATATAGTCTTTTGGGAAAACATATGACACATTTTAGCAATTTGATCTTCCTCATATGATTTATAGTTTCATCCTTTATACTTAAAGTTTCTAATCTTTTTGAACATTTGTGCTATCTCTACCTCTTTGAAATTTGCTGTAGTTCATTTTTAAAAACAATTGATAGATAAAGAATAAATATTCAGTGTAGTATTTTAATTGGAAGATCCCCTGTCCACTACCTTTTGGTTATTTCACAGTGAATAACATCGTTGACAAAAATGCCAAGATCTTCTCCAACCACAATTATTTTTAATCTATGAAACAGAATTTCCTTACAAATTAAGTAGTTTTTATAGTAGCGACATTTATTGTTGATGTGATCTGTTTAATATGACTGTAGTCAGAAGGGAAGTTGGGTCCATTATTCTTCCAGAAATTTGTGGAAGAAACATTAATTAAGAGAAGTAAAAGCCATTTCTACTCTGTATAAGGATAAAAGAGCTAGCTATAAGTAGGGTTCAGATTATAGATAAATTAATCTCTAATGTAATAAAAAAGAATTAACTATTCATTTTTATTTAAGCTAACCCTTGTCATCTAAAAACATACTATTTTAATAAATATTGGACTTCCCTGGTGGTCCAGTGGCTAAGACTCCGTGTTCCCAATGCAGGGGATCCTGGTTCGATCCCTGGTCAGGGAACTATATCCCACATGCCGCAACTAAGACTCAGCACAGCCAAATAAATAAATAAGTATTTTTTTAAAAATAAATAAATATTACACAGTGCTTTTACTATCCTGAAATAAATTCTAGAGGTAACATAACTCACCTACATAATTATAAGATTGCTAAATTATTGTATTCCTCTAGTTAACATATGAAGGAAATAAAAGAAAAATAACTCATAATAAGAATAATATATATATCAATATTTAAAGTGCTCAGGAAAATCTGCATGGGTTCTGTGTATAGAATCACCAGGAATTCCGCATCTACAAATGCAGGCTGGTGCGGGTGTGCTTATTGGTGGCTCAAGTACTGTGGGCAATGAGGCCATCAGTGATGAGATTTTCTCATATGGCAGTCCATTCTTGGTAATATTCTGAACAACATAAAGTACAAAATTCCTTCAATTTACATGGTAGCTGGATTCCTGGAAAATTCCGTGTGTATTAAAATCATGCCAAAAGTACTGTGAGATTACTTGTTAAACAGATCTAAATTCTAAGCCCATATAATCATAAACAGGTTTTTCAGCTACATGAATAGCTTGTGAAACATTTGAAAACCATGTGCAATGCAGAACAGTTCTTCATGTGCTGTAATGCCCTGCAACTTGAAGGATGTCCACCTCCCTGGCCTTCTCCCACTAAATGCCAATAGCTCCTCCCAGTTGTCCTGACCTCCAAAAACTTTCCTACAAATTTCCAAAATGCCCCAGAGGCCACTACCATGCCCATTAAGAACCACTGATTACGGCTGAGCAAAGGCAATTTTTTGTAATAAAGAACTGAGATCGTGCACATTTATTTTGCCCCAAAGGTGAATTATCCAGTAAGAACAAGCCTGCCAATCCAAGAGGATACAAAAATCATTCCCTGAGAACATGGCAGATAATTAACCTGGGAAAACCCTTTATTTCCTACATTGTGGAAACAACTTAGATTAGGGAAATGGGGGGTTGAAAAGTAGAAAAAAGATCACAGTCCCTAAGAAGAGGAGCTTTTGATAGGGTAAAGTTGTGGCAGAGGAAAGACCAGGTCCTGCCTATAAAACCATGTTTATCTCCTTCAAATACAAAAACATAGTTAGTGCTAAATGGACTAGTTTCCATGTTACCTACACATAATTGCAGGTTATTAATAAATGGCTGCTTTTTTAGTTAGCCTAAACTTTCCCCTTCTATATCCTTTTATGAATAGATAATGTAATGGCCTAGTGTTTCCATCCTGATGGAAGAAATTCCCCTAAAGTTGTATATCTTTTAAGTATTCGAAAGCTGCTGTCAGAAGTTTCCATTCTCTTATCATTGCTATGGGCGGATAGTCATATCAATTCGTGAATATTTTCATTGAACATTGGCCCCGAGTTTTCAAAAATGGTCTCCAAACGTGTTCTTGAAATGTGTATATGCAGCCCCAGATGGACATGCAACTACCTTCCAAATGCTGTGTTAAAATTATTAAAAATCTACTTTCAGTAATTTAGAAAAGAAAGCCATTTTTGTATAAGATATTTATGTTACCACTCCTTAGTTTAGGGAGGATTCTCAGTCTCCCATTCCATTCTCTATAATTCAGTTTCTAACCCACCTTGCTTATTAATTTACTCCTAGCAATTTCCGTTCCTCTGACAGAGCACACACTCTCATTATTTATACTCTTAAATTGCAAGGGTAAATATTGAGAGCCAGTGCAGGTCCTCAGTTATCTCAGGGACTTTGGTCTTTTCAGCCCAGGACTAATCAAGCAGAGAGTCATCATAAGCTAAAAGTAAAAAGCCTTTGTAGTGATTTTATCACCTGGGAAATCTGTCCATCCTTCAGAAAGATTGTCACCAGCAAAGAAAAAAGTAAAGGCGTTAAAATTGCTTCAGACCATTGACTCCTTAGGTCCCTCTAGATTCATACATTGAATTGGTTTTCAAGGGGTGGGAGGAATTATGAGAAGAGCTCCCTAAGAAAGCTTAGAAATTGATCATAGCCTTGGTAATACTAGGAAGTGTAAGTGTGATCACTATGGAGGAAATGCCAAATGAGCCTGGAAGCCTGGGAAAGGAGAAGGAAAAGAGATGATTAACACCTTTTTTTTTTCTATTGTGTTTGGGGATGGGTGTTCCCATGTAGTATGCATCTGAGAAGAGTCAATACCATTGACTTTAAAATATTTTTTCATTATAAGTGCTATTAGTCATTATTATTGAAATGAAACTGGAATTACAAGCACTATAGAAAACAGGGATGGGCATTTCATAAACCTGTCCAGAAACTGGGCTCCCTTCTGAGTATACCCACAAAATATTATTTAAAGTAGGTATGTCTGAGCTTATCTAGAACTGCTCACAAACTTCTTTTGTGTTTGGAGAATACAGATGCCTCCAAATTCAAAGGAAGTCTTTAAGACTGTTATCTGAATACGTCAGTGAAAATTATATACTAACAATAAATATCTGGATATTACATATATTTTAAAGAACTTGAATTTTTACACATCTATTGATAAAGGCAGGCATTTGTATAATTTTTTCCCGACGATTCTATTGACTTGTCAAAATCCAGTCAGGCACTTTAGGATTTGCCAGGATAAACCTGCACTCATCTCTTTCTTCCACTGACTAGCATTGAATTTTGCCCAAACTGAGTAAGCAAATAGAAAAAGGACCTCATTTTTTAGTCTGAACACAGTAGTGTTGGGGGATGTAACTCAAGGATATGACTTCAGTACTGGATCTTGTTCCAAATGCAGGTTCATTAGGCCAGTCCGCCGAGGAGAGGAGGATAGAGAGCATCCTTCTGAGGGCACCTGTTAAAAGAGGGGTTCTCTAGTGAGGCCAGCTCCCACAGCTAAGTCACATGCACAGACTATAGCTTTCTGCTCTCTGGTCGAGGCAGCCATAGCATCCTTATTGTTGTAACTCCCAGATTGTGATACTGTCACAAAACTGTTGCTAGGCAACAAATGTGGTTACCAGGTCTCAGCGAATAGCTGAAGGGGAAAGCAAAGTGTTGCACCATTGTAGAGTAACCATAGCAATGACCTACTATTACAGACTAAAGAATTATCATTAACAATGTTAAAGTATCAGACAGAGGCCCCGAATCCAGAGACTTCCAGACAGTGTCTCTCTGCATAATTGAGTGATCTAGGAAGAGATTTAAACCGTTTAAAATCTATTCACTCATTATTCCTACAGCAGAGTCTTTGTTATTATTTTTTTTATTTTTTACTTTAAAAAGTGTTCCGTTATAAAACTATTAGTTAAATGATATAAGCTATCACAGGGAGTCAAAAACAGATTAATATCCTCATCTGTTCTTACGTCTACATCAGTGTTATTTTTTACCTGTCTTAAAACTGAAGAAAGATTTTATTTGAAAAATCTGTACATTAGTGTTAAATTGAAGCCACAGAAAGAAGCTGTAGTAAAACAAAATAACTCTATAAATTGACAACTTAACCTGCATTTTGTGAGTTGAATTCCTCCTGACAAAATAGGAGGCCTAGATGCTCTTTCAGTAGTCACTGCATTGAAAACATTCTTTTTTTTTTTTTTTTTTTTTTTAGCTTTTCTAAGACTGTCCCCTAAAACCTGTTTTAAAAAAAAAAAATGTAAGCTGCTAGGACACTAAAATCCAACTTGTTTCTTTCTCTTGGGAAGCAAAGAAACGTGGGTGCTCTGCGGAGGGTGCAAAAGCCGGATTCCGAGCGCAGGGGAAACCAATCCCCGCGCGCGCCCAGCCTGGGGAAGTGGGTGGTTTCGAGGCGGGAGAGGGAGTGGCCCTTCCCGCCCAGCGCCTCGATTGGCCCGGAGGGGCTGAGGCCCCGGGGGCCGCCGGCCGCGCCTCGGGCGACCGCGGGGAAGGTCCGGACGCGGCCGCGCGTCGGGGACGTGCTAGGGGCTCAGGCCAGAGGCGGCGGAGTTCCGGGATCGCCACCCCGAGCGCCGCCGGCGGAGACGCGGAGTCGGTGGGCCGCAGCCTCCCTCCGAGCCCTGGGGGCCACGTGAACCCTCAGGTACAGGTGTGGTCCCTAGGGGTCGCGCGCCCTGGAGGGGTGGGGGCTGGGCTCCGAGGGCGGGACGCGGCGCGGCGCAGAGGGCGCGGGCTCGAGGACAGAGGACCGGCGGCCTGGGCCTCGGCAGAGCCCGGCTGTCCCGTCCCACCTGCGCCGGCAGCACGCGAGGCCACCTCGTAACTGAATCTGTGCATTTTGCAGGCACCGACCGTCACGAGCTAACTTCCTGGAAGAGCTTCCCGTCTATTTTCAAGTTCTTTACCGAAGCCTCTGAGGCAAAGACCAGTTCCCTGAAGCCGACTCTGACGCGGCGCTCCCACCGAATAAAGCACGAAGAGCTGTAAGAGGAGAGCGAGCGAGACGGGGGAGGGGAAGCCGAGGAAGCACACTCGAGCATATGCATCCACACGTCTCCCCACCGCCTGTTGTCGGCGAGCCGACTCCCAGCCCCTCATTAGATTGTTTTCTTCCTAGAGCACAGGGTCGTGATATATACATCTAAATAGCGTTTTGCATTATTTCTAGATGAGTGCAACTGTCAAAGCAATATGGGTTCACTGGTCGTGCTTCCTGCGGGCTGTGCTTGGGCTTCGCACTGCCCGTCAGCGCGCAGATTAAGGCCGACAGCGCCCTGCCCGGCGCGGCCGGCGCGCCTCTAATTGCCCTGATGGAGCCCGCGCCGGTGCTGCGGGGCGAGGGGCGTCTGCGCGGTCCTACCGCCCGCAGCCACGTAGCCGCAGCTCCGCTCCTCTCCTCTCCCCCGGCCCCCCTTCCCCCTGAATCATATCCATTTTTTTTCTCCCCCGAACCGAACCGAAGGAAACTTTTATTCTAGACTTAAAACTCCCGTTTTAAAAAGTTTTTTCCGTAAGGGCGTCTATGTCTTTTTTTTTAAGGAAGTCCCCCCCCCCCAAACCAAATTTAAATTCATAACGTGAATTCCGTGATGTACTGTGTAGTTCGGGGAGGGCAAATTGTTCTCTCCCTAACGATCTATTTTCATTTCGAGACCAGAAGAAAAACTGCATTAGAAAAATCTATAAAGTACCCAATCCACGTTATCGCTGGAAACCTTGCCAACTGAATACGAGAATTTACACAAGTCTCTAATTTCAGAAGAGATTGTTTAAACCAAAACATAATGATGAGCAAATCTTTTAAGTACATGTGGGAAAGGTTTCATTTTCAAGGGAGTTTCCAACTTTATCATTAGAATTTACTTTTTTAAATATATAATGTGTGTTGGGTAGCACTGTAATTTAGATAGCATACTTAAGTTTTGTTTAAATCTTAATGTGGAGGAAGTTTGTTGTTGTTAATTCTAAGTAGAGTGGTCTATTTTGAGCTTTCATAGAGTTAGACCTTTTTAGGGAGAATATTTTTTATCGTCGTAAGGAAAAGGAATCTGTGCGCTTGAACCTTTTCCTTCTGAAAGGCTTAGTGGGGCTAAAATGATTCTTTTAGTTTTCTGCTTCAACAGAAAGGGAAAGACCTGGTGTGGAAGACTTTTCTCCTCTCAATCCAATGGTATAATTCGTAGTAGTCCATCTCCTCTGTAAGGTTTTGCCTTACAGTTTCAACAATTAAGTATTTTAATCCAGCTAGGATCTGGCCAACTCTGTGAAATATGAGGTAAAATAAGTTAAGATTTTGCTGACTTTTAAATTCACGTGTTAAATCTTAACATTATTACTTTTTTAATTACTTGTAGAATTTAATTACCTAGTGAAGATTCTGTTTCTAATAAGTGAGGATCTGAATTTAGTATTTTTTTTCATCCTTTTTTAAAATATACGCAACAATATGCCTGCCTTACTTGAGGACACGACAAAATGTACCCAAAATAACTTAGAACTGTTTGACTCCTCAGAAAAATAACTTAAAATAACCACCTCATGGATAAAATGTTTTTATACTAGGAACCGATTTCAGCAAGTTTTAAAACTGGTAGTATCTGTGTTTGGTACACAAGTGCATTAATTAGTTTTCATAATTTTAATGATGGTAAATTAAGGTGATCTTTCTTTCAGTAATCTTATATGCATATCTTTCGATGTTATTTTAGCAGGAACAACATAGGAGGAAAAAGCAAAATGTCATTTTATCCAATTCCTTGGGTGGCTTAAAATGTGTAACCCCAGCAGCATCGAGCATGTTGCTCTGCAACCTTTTCTGTTTTAGAAGTCATAGTGAACTGTGTAAAATAATGGTACCTTCCACGGAGAGGATTTGAGAATTGATGTGGATTGAATATATTTTTCCAAGTGTTATAAATTGTGTGCTGTTTTCGGAATATTAAAATGTTCACAAGAAACTAGTTTTATTGCATTTTTTTAATCAGCACTTGTACAGTACTCAATTTGTGAAGCGTCTGCAGCTGAATTAGAGCAAACATCCTCAGGTTATAAACCAAATCACTCCTATTTCTTCTCTTCAGTTTTCTCACCCCTAGTTTTTAAAAAACCTTCACTTGTAACTAGAGTAAATCACTGCTTAGTTGCCTTTAATACCTTAAAACTACTGGGTTGTTAGGCCTTGTTTAACTATCTATAGAGAGCTATCTGCAAACTTAAGTTGTGTAAATGTAATTTCTACTTGTGGATCTGCGCTGTTGCAACCCAGAGGGAACTAGGCAACCTGTCCCAGACCTCCAACTGATTACTGATAAGACTCCTTGTAATGTAGAATCTTTTAACCTGTTGATTATGGGTTTGTTGGTATAAATATATTGTTTTCACCTCAGTTTTCCTGGAATAACAACAGTCAGTTGGTAGTAGCCCGCCTGCTTGGACGAGACAAGGGTTAACAATGTTTCTGCTCTGCTCTCCCATTTTGGTTTCTTTAAGACAAGTTTTCAGGAGAGTAGAGGTTTAAAGTTAGGAAGTGGGCTTTTTTTTTTTTTTTTTTTAAATTATATAGTGAGTTCTTAGAGGAAGTGGAATGGGAAGCAGGGAGTTGTTGATCAATCTAAGGTCCAGAATAGAACTGTTAAAACTTAAAAGCCAGATACTGGCTTTGGAGCTTTCTAAAGGTACTTAACTATACAGCCGTTAAAAGTTTTCATGGATATTTGAAGGCGGGGGGAGAAATCTTCTTGTATTAATTGTTCTTTTCTCAAGTTTCTGCCTTGTGCTTCAATTTGGATTGCATTATTGTTTATACCAAAAGAAAAGGAAACTAAAGCACAGGAGTTTCCTATATATTATATATTTCTGTTTACTATTTTAAAATAAAAAACAATTTTCCCAATATCCGGTGACTTATTATTCTTGTTCAGAAGCTCATTTAATCACTCACAGAGGTCAATAAAAGCAGAAACTTAATAAGAATGATGGGACAGCATTTATCAATATTTTAAACCTTATAGTTACTTATTACTATTATTGTTGCTGTAAGGTAATACCCTAACTTCAGTTGAGTCACTATTTAGCTTGGAACTTTCACAAAGCTTTTTTTAAGATATTTGTTTTTAAGACCTAAAATATCTCCTTAGCTACAAGGAAATTCGAACCCGTTGTTAAACTATCATTTTATAAAATATACTTTACTATATACGGTAAACAAATGTGTTTTCCAAAAGGACTCTGTTGAGGTTAAATTGCTCCCAAATCCCTGTATAGGTCCTTGATGTAGTACATCTAATCTGAAAATACCTTGTTTGTATTTATTTCACAGCTTTTCCTTCTTTAAAACCTGTAACTTTTTTGAGAGAGTGTGGGTGACAAAATATGTTAACTGTATTATCAGTGCTAATAAATTAGATTCTTTTCATTTTTCTCTGGATTATCCGGGGTTGCAGTCTAGACACATGTGTGTCTCCGGTTGGAATCATAGTTTGTAACTGTGGACTGACAGGTTCCTTTTGGTGTCTGTAATCCTGGTTCATTTAAGAAAGATTACTATTACAGAAAGGCTAAAATTTTCTCAAAATTTTTCCCTATGCCTTTGTAGAGAAAAATGTCTTTAAATAAGTGTGATATATTCTCAGTTTTGAAATATGGGTGGCCAAAAATAAGGATAATAGTAGTGGTTATTTTATGATTACTTATTAGGAGGTATAATAATATAAAATAAAAGACTCCAGGAGGTACTCCCTTTCAAAAATTGAATACTTTCCTTCCTTCCTTCCTTCCTTGTATAGTGTGACTGAGTGGGAGTCTCTTGAATTGTTCGTCTTCCTTTTATCTAATATTCGATTAATCTCCAAAAAGATCAGTTTGAGTCTGGGAAAGGGTTTTTAATCAACACTTCACAGAGCTTAAAGCTACCCTATCTAAAGCGTTAGCTTTGTTAGGCGGTTTTAGATTTAAAGCATTGCAACTGTCATGCACGTACTAAAAGTAAAGAATGTACACCAAGTGGAAGATGTTGAAAAGGGGGAAATAGCACAAAGTCGATTAACAGAGATTCGAGGATAGAAGTAGCCATCAAAGCATTCCAGCGTTTATCTCGAAATCTATGTAGGATAAAAAAAAAAAAAAAAAGAGGCAACAATGATAGTTTTAAACCTCACACTTAGGAGAGATGAATGTTGATTTAATTGATTCATTTGGATCGATGTTTTTAAAGTTTCACACCACTGATCTTTCATGTAGTGATGTCTTTAGCAGTCAGTGGTCTGACATGAGCCTTCTCAGATTTCATCAGTGGGACTCTCCATGACATCTGAAATTATGCAACAGCCTTCGCAATGGTAACTTTGGAATTGGGAGACCTTGATGCCAAAGAGCATGGTTACATTGAAGAACTCTTGTTAATTCTTAGCACAAAGGTTTTAGAGGAGTGGTAATTATAAATGAACCTTAAAGGTTAAAGTAACCAAATATTACGGAGTGGGCTTTAATTGCTAGATAGGAAAGAATCGTACTGAAAGTTTGACCATTAAGTGGATATCATGCAGTGACCAGTCTTTTCCCCTTGAATGGAAAAAAAGCTTGAAAATGGAAATTTGACTTAATCCATGAGGCCTTCCAGGCAACTTTTCCCAGTCCTTTGCCTTGAGATTTGTGAAAAACCTTTCACTATATCCTTTGTATTGTTGGAGTTGAGTTCTATTTGAAACATGTTTCTAGAAAAGAAATCTAGAGAGGCCCTGCATCTTTCTTTCCAGATCATTCCACGTTTTCTTCCTTGGCTAATACATTGGGTAATATGGGAGACTGTCATAGGTAAAATAATGTTGAACTGTACTTTGTAGCCAGCCTGCAGTACCAATACAAAGAATCTGAAATGAAAAGACAACCAACACCCCAAGAATGATATGTCTCTTTTTAAAGTTTACAATTTGAATAATGAACTTGGATAGAAACTTGGCAGGAAAACAAACCATGGCACCATCACATCACCAACCATTTTCACTTTTCTGTCCAATTTCAGAGTGCATGTGTTTGTGAGTATTTCACTAGATCAGTGACAGCTCTTTATTTGCATAATTATATGCTCTGGTCTGAAGAGAAAACTAACCCCCAAATTTCATGGGTCACCAAACTGCAACAATCAATGTTTTATCACATATGCTAAGCAAAATCTAAGAAGCTATATGAAGTTTCTTGGGGAGTTTTTACTCCTCAGAAAATTAAAGCGTTTTCCTCTCCTGAATAGATTCAAAATCTTTCCAAGTTCTTTGTAACTGAATTCTGTTTGAAGGCAAAACTAGAGATTAACATGTAGATCTGGATCTTAGGCTCACTAGCATTACTTCAAAGTGGCTTAAGAAGAGCAGCATTTTTGGAACACTAAACTTTTAAATTCTAAGTACTGTCCTTCATGCTATCAGGAAAAAAATTATTGGCCAAATTATGATTAGCCAAAATGAAGCCCAAATTAACTACAATTGAATATGAAGTTCATTTCCTTCTATGAAATACTCAGGGTTTTTTTTTAAAGACCTAATAGGAAAATATGTATATATGCATAGATATCTGTGTGTATGTGCACACACATGCATACACATATCCATCCATGGGGTACATATGGCCATTCCACCAGGATAGACAACATATACAGTATGTGTATGTCTTTTCAGTGCTGGTAACATAGTAGGTACTCCATATATGTTGGTCACCAGGATTGTTTGTAAACTTATTTTCTTTTAAATAAATTTTTCATGTTCAAATTCTGCAAGGCTTTGTAATAAATATTTTTCAATGCCTCAAGTTCATTTGCATCTGTAAATTATCTGTATGTGATGTGTATCAGTGTTTAAGGTTGGCTTTATTTCATTAAAGAAAAATTGATTCAAACTGTTGGTGTTTTTAGTTTATAGGCAATCTGCCAGAACATAGAGACACATGCAGGGAGTGACTGTTCGTTATGGAGTTATTAAAAATCCTGGAAAATGTGCTTTTACCTAGCCTCTTAAGGAGTATACTAAGTGCATGATTTAATTCTACTGCAAAAGGACTTAGGTCTGTATTTCATTTAAAAGCATATAGTACAATGTGTTTTATTTAAAGCGATCTGTTAGTAATAATATATTGACAGTTTCGTTGTCAGGTAATTTACGGTCATAAGAAAAGCATTAGAAAAAAGGAAACATTGAGCTAAAAAATTTAAGAATTGCATGGTTCTGAAGTATTTTATTCTCTATCTTGGAGAGGGATGAGAGGTCTTTAGGTCAGGCATCAGACATTTTCTAAAATATTCCTATTATTTCAAGCAAAAGAGAAACCAGTCTCTCCCAAGTTCTTAACTAAAGTTGAATTACAAGTGGAAGACACTTTCTTTCTCTTTTAGTGCAAAAACTTAAACATCTGCTTATCACTATCCACAATCATCACATCTCACCTTGTTGCTGTCCTTCCAAAATGTTCACCTAGTTATACTCCCTCTGCACCACCCCATCATCTACCTCCCCAATAATTGCTGCTTGCTGTCTTGGATTCCTCTGGGTGAAAATTCCTCAAAACTGAATCTGTAAAAAGAAATAAATACAAGTTTAGCTTTTTTGTCAAACATAATGAGTAAGCAAATGAGTTAATGTTTGCTGTCTGACTAAGCATTAAAGAGTGAAAAATAAAGAGTAGAACCCTTCTAGGTTACAATTTAAAGATTTTTAAGTTGGGGACCTATGTACCTCTGAGATCAATTTGCATTTTACTTTTAATGTATAAACTCTTAAAAGGAAAATAATAGACAGTACATATCCCTAATTACTTTTTTTTTTTTCTCTCTATTTGACCTTTGTGGGGACCTTGCTATGAGTTTCAGATAGAGTTCTCGGTTTTCTCTTCTGCCTGGGACACACAAAAATCTGTTATTTCCTATAGAGTTCCACACATGAGGTGATTGACCCTAAAGCTGAACGGGCTTTCTCTTTTTATCATTTTCATTTCTTTTTGCTCAAGTACCACCTAATCCCATTGTGCCTGAAAAAGGTATCTATGATCCAGTTCATCTTCATGTACCTCCAAATAATTTTCCAAAGGCTTGTTTTCTTCTTTGTCTTATTTTAACTATAATTACATAAAATGGCTTTTTTCCAGTAAATGTTCCCACTGTCTCTGGGTACCTAGATAACCAGGATTTATCAATTGACGAAATATTGATGGTTTGTTGTGGTGGTTTTGGTTTGGGGGTTTTGTAGGGGGTTTTGTGTGGGTGGTTTTCTTTTGTCTGGTTTTGGTTTTGGTTTTTTGCTTTGCCTCAATAAATTACTTAATATCATCCCCTGGAATAGCCAGCTCTAAAAATAACCCTAGCACAGAGTGTCACAATTTGGCTTTCATACAGTTTCAAAGGAAAACCATTAAAAATGCATTGATCTCACAAATATTGATCTAGTGCTTGATATCAAATATCAACTGAGATGCTGTCAGGTGCTGCTGATCATTGTGTCAGCTGTCTGAATTCTCGTCCCTTTCCTTCTTCACTGTCACATGGATTCAAGTTGCTAAGGCTAAGATGTTTCATGGTTAACATAATTAAGAAAAATTGTTTTCCTGTTTTTCACATTTCTGGTTTGACAAAACATAGTCATATTCTACCTGAAATTTTGTCACATAATTTCACATATATATACAGACACATAAACTTTGTGTAAAGCAAAACAAAACATGTATTTTACACATATGTAAAAACCTATATATGTTTTCTCTCTCCCTCTCCTCCCCACCTCTTTTAACAAAAGTGTGATTTACTTCCTAGGTAAGCTATGTTTCTATTTAGTTCTTTATCCTCATTTTGAAATACTTTCTATTTGCATCTTGCTTTCTTTCTGGGCACATGTCTTTTAAGAAATCAAATCTGTTTTAAGAGAATGCAGTTGTTATAGTACCATTTTGGAACTTAAAATGAAATCAACCATTTCAAATTCACACACACACACACACAACAATAGATAAATTGCTCCTTTTATTCTTGCTAACAAAAAAATATAACTCAAGTATTTGGCCAGCGTGAAGTTTAGAGAATTATTTAAATGAAACTGGATCTATATATTTTTAATACTTTCTCGATAAACTCATCATCTAACAGGCAAAGTCATGCTGTGCTTTTTATACGGTATCAAACCTGGAAATAGCTAAGAGCCTTTGGATATGTTTAAAGTCTCAAATCACCTTTTTTCTTTCCGCCTTCCTCTTTACTTGGTATGTCAAGAATTGATAATTACATTACTTTGAAATATTGGAACACTTTAAGGAGGAAACCGTCCTATAATGACCAGTTACCGCTGCTGTCTGACTCAGCAGTGCAGGCTGAGAAATAGGGGAGAACCCTCGTAGAGTGCTGTTTAAATTGTACATCCATGTGCGTATTTTCCACATTCATGGGAAGAAAAACAAATCCCAGCCGCAGGAGTTCTCGGTTTCTCTTCCCCCTTTTACACCTGAGCTCGGTTTGGGTGCAGCGAAATGAAGCGAAATGAAGCCGCGTTCTTCCCAGCACCATGGACAGCACCCAGCGCGCCCCCTTCCCTCTCCCCTCCGCCAGAACCCCGAAGTTCCGGCGCTCGCCTGATTCCTCTCTCCGACCACCCCCTCACCATAGGAAACTGGCGCTCGAAATCTTAGGATCTGAGCCCAAAGCGACAATGGGTTTAAAAAGTATACAGTTTGTGGGTAGAGAGTCTTGTTTGCTCCGTGCCGAGTGTTAACTAGAGTGCCACAGATTTGACACACCGTTTGCCTGCTCCCCGAATTTGCATCTACTTTATAATGAAAGCAGCGCCACTCTCAGTCATTTTTGTGGCAGAAGTCTTATCCACAACTTTTCTTTGGCCAACTTCTCACAGCCACCCCTTAGCTGGCCAGAGCTGTACCGGCACCGGTTTAAGAGCTCTGTACTGTGAGTCCATTCTCCCTGGGCTGGTGATCTCAGTCGCGAGAGACCTGTGGACCGAGAGCTGTGCGTTCAGACCCACTGGGCCCTCGGTCCCACGGCTCTGTCCGTGGCTGGAGCCGTCTCACCCGGGTGCGCCCAGGTACTGGTTAATTACCGCCCGGTAGCAGGTGGTTGTGCAGCGGGCGCCCGGCCGGCGGCGCGCTAAAGAGCTTGACAGAAACTTATCTGACAGCACTAAAAGGGGGCGCGTCTGGCTCAGTACCCACCACCACCTCTTTTCCTACTTTCAGACCTCGACTCCAAGCTCCAGATTTCGGCATGCCTCCCTCTTTGGCTCTCCTTTTTACTGTCGGGTTAAGCAAAATACAATAAAGGAAGATTACTTTCGTGTGGTGTCTTTTTCATTGCATGATCTCCCTAGCAACCTTTAAGTCACCACTCTTAAGACAAGACTAGTTTTTAAAGATTTCAAATTGCACCTTCCTTTATTGAAACTTGCCTCACTTGTTGGACTTTAAGTGAAATCTCTTCCCTCCCTCTGGAACCCTGTTCTAATCATCTACTCTCTTGAACCGACTTTGAGGACCAAAGTATTAGGTTTAGAGCAGGCAAGATGGCCAAAAACAAATTTCTATTAAAATATCGATTGTACAAAAATCGTTTCAAATCAACTTAATCCAAACTTTACCAGAAAGGGCCAGGAAAGTGAAAAAGGGGGAGAATTCTGGTATCTTACAGTAAGAAGTTTCTTTCCTCTAAAATAGCCTCGACAAACCGATTACAAAATTGCTTTTGTATAGTAACATGGATTACAATGCCTTTCAGGATAAAATGATTCTTTAGCATAGTATTACAATGACAAATTTCTGTGAATTCCTCAGCTTAGTGGCAATTCAGCTTCAAAACACTCTATTTTTCTATCCCATGAGACATACAAATATTTTATTAAATATTTCATAGGTTAACAATTCAGTCTGTTTTCTCACATAGCGCTGCTTACACAAAATTTTTGCCCCTTTTTTAGTGTGCAAAGTCATTGCTGAGTTATCTCCAAAGGTAATTTTTTCTCATAGTTTGGTCGCTCTTGTGGTCTCATGAGTCGTTTTGCCCAAATTCTAAGACAAGTCCGTGCTACAAGAGAAACTCGGCCACACCGGGAGCTATTTTAACTAGCCGAACGACCCTCCTATGAAAACTAGGGAAATGCATTGTGGCAGCTGAAGTGTGCAGGGTAACAAAGGGGACCTGTTGAATAATAGGAACTTGGAGACTCGCACATTCTAGACTGGGGATCCACCTCCCAGTTGTGAAACTACAACTGAAATATCTCCATAATGTTTGAATGTCTTTGGTTGGTGTATTTTTACGGAATTTATTCTATGAACTGGGTTTCCATCTTTGGATAAATGAATATTTCATTCTTACCTTCCAGAGGTTCAGGAACAAGAAAGAGAATCAGGTGTGGAGAAGGACGTGGAACTTTCCTCTGTTGGTGTGGGGAACTTGTGGAGATTTGGGTGGAATAGAGAGCAGTTATTGAACTCCTGGGTGTCTAGCATTTGTTCCTTCAATCTGGGTTTTTGGGAATCTCTTTCCTTCACTGGAGATTTCCCTTATGACCCGCGGACAGGGTGGCTAAGATCTCTATTTAATTAATCAGGAATTTCTTTTTTTTTTTTTTTTAAGTGTATTCTTGACAGAGTTTCAGAATGATGTTTGTGGGTTATTCTAAGTTAATCAGAAACTCCCAGACCTGGGTGGATATTTCAGGACCACTTTGCCAGAAAAAAATGTGGCGAAAAGAAGTGCAAGAAAACTTGATTTTCTTGTTTTCAAAAGACAAATCAGTCAAAACACTGAGTGATACTGATTAGGTCCCCCTGAAAAGGAGGTTCTCCAGTGATGTTTGCTCACCACCTGCATGTGTTCGATAAAACTTTAAACCATTTTACAGCACACATGGCCATTCCCCCCGCAACACACACCTTATCCCAGCTTTTTCTTTAATTCCAACCCCACTCTTCTAGAGAGTTGTTTCTGTCCTATCCACTTTTTTCCTCCTTCAGAGTCTTTTAAAATAAGTTTCCTGTCTCTTGCCCATTTGTCAATGTCAAATATACACTGCCTATTTAGTTAAAGTGTGTATTTCATATGTTATAAAAGAACAGCCTTCTTTATTTGGTTTCTTGGAAATCAATAATCTCTTAAACACTTTCCAAGACCCCTTGGGGAAGGGAGAAATGTAAACAATAACTATCAAACTTCAACATGACAGTATTGGTTAAAATCTGCTGGGTGATCATGCAAGTTCGGGTAGGTAATAGGGAATGTCTTCCTATCCCGAGATAGGAAGGGACCCAAGGTATCTGATGCCAGGCTCCATCCTCTGCAACTTGCCCGGGGAGCTAGCCATCTTGGAGAATCGGGAGCTAATTCTAACCTAGCTTACAAGACATCTTAATAGCCAGACTGGTCTACAAATGACTGAGCTGGGAGATGGCTGTATGACCACAGGGAGGTTGCAAAATACATTTATCCCCATTAAAAGAAACATCATAATTTCAGTCTTTCCTGACATAATTAAAGGCTTGGGTAACACTCTCTTATTTTGTCTCATGCTGTGAAAAATATCACCTACGCCTCTGGTGAATAAAACTTTAAAGAAACTTTAAAATAAATCCAGCAGTTTAATTTCTGCTTTTTAAAGTTAGTCTGTATGTGAAGAAATAGAAAAAGCATTAGAGCAACTGAGTCACACATTAGCTATCTAGCAGTTTAACATTAGAGAAGAGAATACACCTAGTTTTCAACTTACCCAACTTTTAAAACTAGATGTGTTCCCCGAAAATAATACCTGATTGGATTAAATTTGCAGGAGATTATAAACTAAGCTCTCAAGAAGGTAATAAAATATACGAAATCTCTTGAGTAAATGGTTGGGAGAGATTTATAAGCGTTTGAGGATCTGGTGATCCATTGGAAGCAGAGCTTACTCAAATTTGAATTTTCATGATCAACTTTCAACCCTGAGAAAACGAGAGCCATTTGCCTAACTTAATCTGGAACATATGTTTGCACCAGTAGCAGGTTTTTTGGTTTGTGGCTGGGGCCGATCAAGTTGTAAATTTTCCGTTTTAGGTTTTCAGCGCCTGCTAGTTTCAGCCTAACACCTAAAGAGAGACCGCGGGGTTCTCCACCAAAGCAGCCAAGGTTTGACAAAAGGTTTCCAAACCACCCAGCTCTGAGTGTTATTGATTTTCCTAAAGATGGAACATTTCTATACAAATTAGTTCTCTAAATCCTAAAAGCAAGTAGCAAGTTAAACTCTCTTTTGTTAAAATGTTTGTAAAATATCTACATAGAAGGTTTTTTTTTTTTTTTTTTTTCATTTTCATCCTCACCTGCAACCTTTTCTTTAAGGGGCGCACAATGGTTTGAGAGCGATGGGTGCTGTGAAAGTGACATCTTCATTCGACAAAACAACATACAGGTCCTTTTGGCTCATCTTAATTTTTTCCATCAGAAACTTAGAGCTATTGATTTTGTCTCTTTGTGCCTCAACACAAAGAAGTATTTTTTAAAAGTGTTTTGAATATCTGAGAAGAATCACCTAGTGATTAAAATAAATATACATTAGAATCCACAAATAGCCCTTCACAAGCTTTATGGTAGCCTTTATTACTAATATTAAAACACATTTCTTTGTGGACATGAATTGTAGTTTTTTGGGCTTTAAACAAATTATAATACTTTAAAATCAATGAATGGCATGCCATAATGATAAATGAAAGTAATAAGTTCCCTAAGATTAGCTTAACTCATCTTGAAATGGAAATAGGTAATAGTAGTGGGAGCCGGAGGTGAGCTCTTGGTGGTAAACCTCAAGGATGGTAAATAACCATCTGGACCTGCTGATTTATCTTCTTCCTGAAAACCTCAATCAGATTACTGGAGGAAAAGTTACAAAAGTGCTTTTATGATATGCATCAGAACGGATAATTGAGCCATAAATGTACCCTAGGTTCAGGTGCAGAGTTTCACTCAATTTTATTTATTATACGGATTAAGGTGGGCAGCTCCCACCTGGGCGCTACCTTAATCAAAAAGTGAACAAGGGTGACAAAAACAAGGGCAGTAATAACATTACCAGCACTGTGTTAATCAAATGCCCACAACTAGTTGAGAACAACGGTGCTAACTAAAAAGCCGCTTTAATTCTGAAACGGAAGGTCCTGAGACACCGAGCGCCATCTAGCAAGCAAAGTTAGAATCAAAGTCAAGCGCAGAGCACAGAGCGACTAGGGAATTGGGAGGTAAAGATGCACTCGCTGCGACTTAACCACTGGCCCAGTCTCACCTGAGCCCAACGCTACCTGCAGGTTTCTGCTCCTCGCCCCACAAGCCAGCTCAGACAGACTTAACTACTGAGGTGAGACAGACCCTTTCTGCCTCAGGCTAAGGCTAAAGGACAGCTCCTCACAGGGTTGCTTATTGTCTTTAATTAGAACAAGCGGCCTTTCCGTTCCCCCCATCCCCACCTCCAAAACCAGTGCAGCATCTAACTAATTCTGCACCTTCCTCTCCAGATGGGGACCAAGAGCAGTGCCTGAAAGGCTCACCTTGGGCTGACATGACTCCCAGGGGTTCAGCACACAGGAAAGCACATCGCTGGGAAATCCTAGCAGGATTTGAGAAGTCATTCTGAGTTTACAAGGCTGCCCAGACGTCTCCTGACACGCAATTCGAGCCATCTCTGAGTGGCATAAGACACAGATTTCCTTAACAAGCCACGACCGGTCATGGAAACTGAATGCAGCCTTCAAAATATAAATAACATAACTTTATTCTTCTCCAGGCAACCGGGTCTTTGATATTTCCTTTGGCTGAAGAAAAGTCAAAGGTAGCCAAGATGCTGCCAAATATCCCTGTTAGTTTGTAGCTTGAGGGAGAAAACAGCACTTTCCCCATCTTTTAGGTTTGAATGATGTTACCTAATTATATGAATATTCTGTGGAACTTGGCTAACAAAACACAGCTTCTGAGATTGTGATATGAAGAAAGTAAAGAACAGTTTGCTGGTTTCTGTATAGGCAAGAATCCCATATTTTTCTTTTAAACTAGTTGATCTGAATGCAAAAGACTAAGGGGTTCATCTCATATCTGCTTTCTAAAGTACTTCTGTTGATTCTTCCTGGAATTTCATTTTAAGATTGGTGGTGGGGGAATCCGTGTATGTACATGTTAGCCTTAAACTACTCCTAATCTCCTGCTATTGAATATTGTCTTTATAATAACTCATCGATTCACATTGCTCTTAGAATGCAGAGCCAGAGCTTGGGTTTTCTATTGTTCTGTCCCCTGCTCCAACCCCACACATACAAATTTTCCCAA
Source organism: Phocoena phocoena (assembly GCF_963924675.1). Taxonomy (NCBI): domain Eukaryota; kingdom Metazoa; phylum Chordata; class Mammalia; order Artiodactyla; family Phocoenidae; genus Phocoena; species Phocoena phocoena. The sequence goes on along the minus strand of NC_089221.1, from coordinate 75,759,267 downwards.
TTAAGTGTTTTGTGAAAATAAACCAACCAACCAAACAAACAAAAAAACTTAGAAAAATGAATATTAAAATATTCCAGTTGATTTTTAACTGCTACTCCAATCTCAGGTTTGCTTCTCAGTGAAAAAAGGCAAGACATAATAGATATGAAATAACAATTCTCTTTATTTTCTACTCTGCTATTTACTGTACAAAACAATCACGTTGAGAATCAAGGAAGTGTTAGATAAGAATATGCTCCACGTGCTCAGTAAAACATCTCCACAGGTTATAGTAGTTACAGGAGGAAAAATCCCACAAAGATCATAACCCACCCAACAAACCTAAGCCAGTAAGGAGCTTAAGCTACAATTTACAAAACATCTAAAACATTTCTATGAAACCTCCTCGTCTCCTTATGCCTGAAAACATATGTCAAGATCTGAAGATAGAAACTGTAGATACAGTTCACACTGCCTCTTCTTCCCCTCTTCCTCTCTGAAGTTCAGAGACATTCCCAGGCCAGTCTTGCCTTGGATCACAATAAAAATTTAACTTTTTTTGTTATTGGTGTCAGATTAAATAGCACATTTCTCCCGTCAAGGTTTTCTTAAACACGGAACCTTCTCCTAGACAGGGTACCCAGCTGTTTAATTTAACATTGATTTATTGCTTTTAAAAGTAAATTTACACACATGCCAGCAGCGCTCCGTTTTGTTTCCCCAGACTCTGAGATTTATTTTCTACTTAGCGCTTGTCTGACAGAACAATGTCCTTTAACTTTATTACACATCGATGAGGAAATCTGTCTTATTTTTGTTCAGATTTATTGCTGTGTTGCTTGTGGGGACTTTTGTGATCCAGAAAGGCTGAGGTCCGAAAATAAATAGAAAATTAAACAGAGCTGATCACAAAGTAATAGTCAAAACCTAGAATATGGCCCAGCATATTCCAACCTGCTGAGGGGTGAGGTGGGGTGGAGGATGAAGCTCCCTTCGTGAGCACAGTTACTCAGGAAGGGAAAAATTACTTTAATGGGCATATAGCATTTGAAATTTAAGTAGCCAAACCTGGGTTCTGTAAGGTCTCCAAGTTCTTGGTTCAAATGTATTTGGAGCTAGAGGGCAGGGAGGTGCATCTGCATGACCCCCAGCCCATGGCTGTCTTACCTCCATGCAGGACTCCCAATTATCACATGTTTGTGATGACTGAGCCCAAGGGAATTAAGATGGACTTTGAAGCAGCTTTTACGGTACACTTCATCTACATTTGGGTTTTCTTTAGTTCTCATGAAAAGGGCCACTTTCTTCTTTTCATTGATATACTGTCTTTGTGTCCTTCATTTCACACTCTTTTAAAAAGTTCTCTCATCAGATCAAGTGCAAAAAGGAGGGATGACATAATAACCATCGTAATCATGATAACAACAACAAACAACTGGTACTGTGGGTTTAAATCTTTTTTTAAAAGAAGCTTTTCTCCTCTATAAGGCATGGCCCTCCAACACTACTTTTTTCTTAAACCTGAGGTTGAGAATGGAGATGATAAACGTGTTTCTAAGGTTAAGTTATAAATCCAGGCAGGCTTTAAAAATCGGCGCGTGTGTGATGAGTTTTACTCACCCAACCTGATTTCTCAGAGGCATCTGACACCTTAGAGGTGTTCAAAAAAGGACACATTCTTTTCTAGTAAGAAGTAAATCTGTGATAGGTTTTGTTATTGGGGTGAGGGGAAACTTTCTTTCCCTAACAAACATATCATCTTTGACTAAAGACCTCTGTCCGAGAGCTTGACTTATCCACTCTGGTCAGTGAGGCCACAAAAACATGTTAAAATGTTTTCAATAATTTTTACGAACTCAAGAAGATTTTTTAAAGTTTAATGCATCATTCTTTCTCCTGAAATACACCAAGACACGTTGGCACACGCACTTCCTACCTTAAAAAGAAAGAAAGAAAAGAGAAAGGAAAGAAAAGAAGAGAAAAAGGAGAGATCTCTGTCTTTAAAGGGAGGGGAGGGGAGTGACTTCGAAACCTTGAAAATTCTCCTGTGCGTACGCGGAGCTTCTCCCCACCCGCCCCTCCCCGTTTGCTCCTTGAAAAGGAGTCCTGTCACTCAGAAAGGAGCTACTTCTTCCACCTCCTTCCCATCCACCCCCAGGCCGGTCCCCCTCAGCCTCGCAGCCTGGCCCCTGCCCACCCCGCGGCCCTCCCCGCGCACACAGTTTCTTCCGAGTGCTTTTCAAGCAAGAGCTGGAGAGATGAGACGTGCGGCTTCTCCAACGCGGAGCCAGACAAGTACTTCTCATCCCGGCGGCGCGCGGCCCGGCGCAGCCAGCGCGAGGCCCGCCGCGCTTTTTATGTCGGGAAGCTACACGGCACCCCCGGGTCGGCCGCCCCTCCCAGCGGGGGTTCGCGACGCGGCGCCCGGGCCTGTCACGTGCCCGCGCCCCGCGCCCCACGGAGCCCTTTGTTCGGCCTCGGTGCCCACGCGCGGCTGCGGCGGCTGGGCGGTGCCGCGGGAGGGATGCTCCGGGATGACCGCCGGGCTGGCCCGGCTCGGCCTCAGCTCGCTGGGACGGGCCCGAAACACCTTGAGGGGACGCCCCAAACGCTGGGCAAATCGAGATTCCCGGCACTTTGGGGGAAACGGACCTGGGCCACCCCCCATGTTTCAAACCCAAGGCACAAAGGGGGGTGAGGGGCCCAGGGAGGGCGCACTCCTCATAGGAGTGTAACCACTGCGCCGACTTCCCTCCTCCTTTCCATTCCGCCTCACCAGTTTCTCGTCTTTTTTTCTCTTCTCTTACCCTCTGCCACGCTCAGAGGCTCAGTGGGTGGGAGTGTGTGTGTGTAAATGTATTTGTGTGTGTGCGTGCAGTTAGGTGGAAATTTCATAAGAATATGCTCGACACTTATAAACTTGCCAGGGTGGGGGGAACATGCTCTCGAGTAAAGGCAGTGGAGGGAGAGTTTATGCGACTTATTTGGGAGGAAATAGGGGGTCAGATTTGGTCTAAGTGGAACATCTGCAAAACATTCAAGCAGCTTATTCAACAAAGAATCTAGCCATTTATTGTAGAAATAATAAAAAGCCACTAATGATTATGGTTCCCACCCCTTCCCCCAAAAGGCCAAATCCTAATGAAATAATTCAAAGGTAGGCCTCATTTCCTAATAGTGGAATTAAACAACAACAAAAAAGAGCCCAACTAAACTTTCCAGCTCTGCCTTCTTAAGGGCCTGGGAACCTTGCTGAGAAATTAGGTAAATAAAAGGCGAGTTGAAATTTCTGTTGAGCTCAGGCCGCAGTGCCCCGACTTGCACGTAGTTCTGCCTTGATACACAATTAAATTACAGTAAATTCCTCTTTAAATAATACAATTTGGAAGACTCTTAAGGATTCGAAGATGTCTGGGGTTAAGGAGCTTTTAAACCGTCAGTTTTTAAATGGCTTGTGCAATGAATACGCTACCTTTAAATCCTAAAGCCATTATAAATATGCTATACATCTGGGTGCCAGTTTATCTCTCCATATTTCTTTTTAAAATGAGGAAAGCATTCATAAAAAGCTACTTGGCACACTTTATTTTAGGAAAGCAGATGTTAATTTTTTCACGTATCATTTTATGACCAACTACATGTGTAACGTTGGAAAGCATCCAGAACGCCTCTATTATTTGCTAAATGACTGTTAGTTGCGGCATATTATCCTCAGCCTAACCATGGTATAGGTTATATCAATAAAGTAAACATCTGTGATTTTTTAACCAGGGGATGGGGGTATAAAGAGTTACTATAAACGAGGAAGGAAAAAAAAAAAAAAAAAGAGTTCGGGTAGGAAGCGCACACCTGCGTTGCAGCAAAGAGGATATTTATATTGTTCGATGCAAAACAAAGTCCCTCAGTCGGGCACTCGGGGATATTTACATGACGGGAGATAAAGTTGAAAGCCTTTCCCGGCGTGCCAAATGGGATTCTCCCTGTGGCCTTCTGCGTGGCAAGATAACAGGTACTGAGCGCTCCTGGCGGCGTCAGGCATCCGCCCGCCTCACCCCCTCCCCCGCCAGCCGGCCCCAGGCCCAGCCCGAGTTGAGCCGGGCGCTCGGGCTCTAGGAATTCCCAGGCACTGCGGAAATTTCAGCGGGGTTCCCAGCCTAGAAATCTGCTCAGGAAGCGTCCTCATTTGCCCTGCGTCGCTCGAGGACGCCGGCGCCCAGGCTAAGCCAGTGGCGTGATAATTAATGGAATACAATATTTATGGTCGGATGTATTGACTCTGAAGCGAGCGCGCCGTGTAGACAGTCCGTGGGGGTCTGACAAACAGGGGGTGAGTGAACAAACATAATGACCCGAGTACTTATGTCTATCCGGTTTACTCACTTAAACCCGAGGTATGTAACATCATGATAAATATTAATATCCACCTAGACAGCCCCGCCGTCCTCCTAAGCTCTCCCTTCCTGAGCGCTGCCCTTTACAAAAAGGCCAGAGACGAGGTTTTTAACATAAAATGCTGCAAATATGAAAAATAGGTCACCAATAAAATTGGTCTCAGCGTGGAGCGTAATTGCAACAAAGTGCCGCCGAGTGAAATCGAGGAGCAAGCTGGCTGAGGCCGCACAGTCGCGAACCATCTGGTGTGTATTAAAAGTGGTGCTGTAAATATTGCTGAGAGCTAATGCATTATCGGCTTCTATAAGTGCACAGGGCCTGTAAGCTTTCCATATGTTAGAATATGCAGATCGAGGGAGAGCAAAGAAAGGTGTCCTATCAATCACCGGCTTCTAAAGCATTGTTTTGCCCACAGTTTGTGGAATTTTGGCCCCAAAGTGTAGAATATTCCTTCCCATTCTCTCCTTCCCACCCCTGTCCCTTTCCCCTCTTCCCCCCGGTTGGCTTTCTCTCTTTTTCTCTAGCTCTTTCTCCCAGCTCCCTCCTTCCATCCCCTCCTCCTCTCTCCCTTCTCTCCAAGGGGATAGGACAGGCATTACTGACGTCACTTCACATCAGTAAAAGAGAGTAACTGTTTCAGAGAGAGGGAGAAAAAATTCATCTGTTTTTCATCAGTGCTAAAGTTTTGCCTTTTTAATAGGAATGAGCTGCCCAGCCTGAGTAGTCCTTCTGTTTTGAAGCTTTTGGGGGGTGGTAGAAGAGATTGCGAGGTGTTCTTCATCTCATGAGCTGAATCATCCTGTAAGCGATTCTAATGCCAGAATCAGCTCAAATAGATGAAACTAATTAAAATAAGATGCAAAGATGATGTCTTCTAGAGAAGATTTCACATCCACACCTACTAGGCAACTTTTGCCAAGGGGGGTGGAGGGCTTCTGGCTCCCTGACACTTCTGCTTGGAGTCCTGGAACTTCTTCCCTTCCCTCTGGTTCCTCTCTTCATAATTCCACCCCCCACATACCCAAACCGCCACACACAGCACAGCTAATAATTTTCCTGCTGTCACATTACTTTTCTAGGGAAAACAGTTAAGAGTCCTCCTTTTCCTGATGATACCCTGCATTCAAGAATTTACTATAATTACCCCCTCATCTCCTCTGAGCATCCCCCCCTCCCATATTCCTCACTAAAAGGTTTTACTCAAATCCTGTGCAAAGAAATTTCCCTACATTGTCCCACAGATCATATTCTCTTTCCCAAAGTTGTCCTTCTCACTTTCATTCTTCTTATTCCATGTCATCCTTCCCCTTCCCCATCCTCTCCACCACTCCCTCTTGTGCACACACAGTACAAACCTCCAGCACTTCCAGTGTGGATAAACCTGCTGGTCATGACAACACAAGTTCAATCAGCAAATAAATAAAACTCTTACTTTTTTTTTTTTGGCTGCCGGCTGCATTCCCCCTCTGGCCGTTGCCTCCTTTAATTATAGGAGCTACATTTCTTCCCTGGGAGACATTCGAGGGGATTTTTAGTTGGAAACTCGTTTCTGCTGAGTTATTTAGGAGCCAGGACCAGTGAGTGAGTGGCCCGTACTCAGAGGCTTTGAGTTAAGTGCAGATTGAGACATATCGAGTTCCCTCTAAAAGGATCATTTCATGTGGGAGGTTGGACACAAAGTTTGCACTCGTGACTGGCATTCCAGTGAGAGACATGCATATTTTAAAATAACAAAGCAAGCTAGAAAGAAGGCTTAGGGGAGGGGGAAAAACTTGGAAAGAAGTTACTAAGTGACAAACATCTGTCAACATGGGATAATTTGTACACTCCAGTGTAAAACTATCTGCCTCGTTTGATGGCGATCAAGGCACAGGATCTAGGAGAGCAAAGTGGATACATATTTATCCCTGTGAGATATGGTGAAAAGACATTTTCCCCCAGATAGGTGTAAGGTGATTAAAACTGCATGAATGAATATTATTTTTAAATGTTTCTTAGAATAGTGGAGGTCTCTAAAACTGCTTATTTCTGATGGTTAATACAAAACTAGAGCCTTTAATTTTGAAAGTTGTAGTTTATTTAAACAACAGACTGATAAAGTAAGAAGCAGGGCATTTATTATGAAAAATAAAAAGGAATTTTATCGTAACAAAAAACAAAAGCAAGGCAAAGAAAAAAGAGAAACAAAAAGCTCAAACAACCCCTGGTTGCTATATTCTAGAAATCCTTAACTAAAAGTACCGGCTTTACATGTGTATGTGAGCCAAACATATAAACATCCACCTCTCTGCGTGTCAACAAGGAGAAAAGGCAAAATATTTTCAGAGGATTTTCTGTCTCATTTAAGCTTGGAGTTTCAACAAGCATATTACACTTTGAGAGAGAAAAGCAAAAAAAGTTTCTTTTTTTAGGAGGGAAGTTTTTAAAAGCAGAGTAAAAGATCAGGCGAGATCCTGGCACGTCCTTTTTTTTTTTTTTTTTTTTAATACCCAGAATCTCCAACAACCACATGGAAGTTCAGGCTTCAGCTTCCACCGAGAAATCTTTTTCTCCTCCAGATCTGAAGACAAAAGGAGAGGAGGCCTGGTGGTGAGCGGGATATCTCTGTTAGTTGTCAGTGCAGGTCCATGGGTTAGGAATGCTAATGAGCCTCTTGGCCAGCTGAAGACTCGGTTCTCTCCCGTACACCCTGACGTTCACACACACTCAGGCTCGTGCATGCCGACTGACAAGCACACAGACAGAGGCTTGCGCATGACCCTGCCTCTCTCCTTTTTCCTCTGAGCCCAGAGATCGATCGCTGACGCCACCGTTGGGCCAACGCTTTATTTATCTGGCTGCGCAATGATATTTTCAGCCTTAAGCGTTATATACAGCAAATGTCTTCCTAAATCAACACAATAGGATAGCTTGCGGAGACCAGCCTGGTCTCTCTTAAAGAAATCCCTTGTTCTCTCTCTTTTTTCCCTCCCCTCCCTTACAGACACCCCTTCTCCTTTCCATCTTTACAACTGGGGCTATTTTATACGTTGGACTGGGGGGGATTTGATCTCTTTCTATCAGCTTGGTTGGAGGAGGCCTTAGCAGACTAGGAGATGGATAGACACATTATCCACCCATCACTGTGACCTCCATCAGGGGTTCCCTTGTCAGCCCGATACAACTGCCTAGACCTACTCTATTCACATGATCCGGATTTCGCAAAATTGGGGTGGAAGAGAAGGCGAGGGGTGGCCAGTCGAGTGTGCAACCTCGCACCGTGTTCATTGTTTTCTTTCCCCTCAGTTACATTCATAAACCTCTCTTCTGCATTGCACGTTATTTCTTTGTGCTTCAAAACTGAAACCACGTGCAGCCTTCTCCCCTCAGCGCACACAATAAATGCGCTGCCCCCTCCCCCAACCCATCACGCAACTATTTACATCTTGGTTACTCACTCTGCGCTCCGGCCCAGGAGGAGAGATTGGCCCCGCGGGACTAGGTGAGGCTTTGTGAAAGCATCTCTCAAATCGGTATCTCGGCCCCCTAACTCGGGGAGAGGCTCCTGAGCTCCCCTCCCGGCCTCCTCCCACCCCCTCCTCGCACAGGTGGTTGTGGCTTACTCTGGGAGAGATAGCACGGAGAACATCTAGGGAGAAAGGCAGCTCAGCTGTATCCGGCCGGGCCCGCCCGCTGCCCGCCCCACACCCTGGCCTGCCGGCTGCTGGGGGTCAGCGGTGGCGGCGAGCTCGTCTCCACGGGCCCCTGGTCCACGCGCCCTGGGCGCAGCGGAAACCGCGTAGGGAGCGGCCGCTCCCCTGGGAGCCTTCCAGACCCAGGTTCTCCCAGGCAAAGAAGTCCCACCATAAATAAATAAATAAATAAATAAAGTCCAAAGGCGGGGGGAGGGAGAGCTGGAAAATGGATTCGCTGACAAGGAGAGATAATAAATGAGAGGCGCTTTCAGATAGATATCTCAGACGTGAAATTGCGCCCAGCTGGTTGTGTAAGCAAACAAATAGTTTCATGTTAGGAACTCTCAACTTGTGGCTTGATGAATAGAACACGACAGAGGTAAATGGGTCTTTAACTCATTTAGGAATACAACTCTTTGGCTTTCCAAGTAAAAGGCCCAGTGACGCCACGAATCCTGAGCAGGCCCTCTAACAAGAGTTTTATTAGTTCCCACTTGTGTTTCCCTGAATCCCCTCCCCACGCTCCTTCACGGTTTCCCATTGCAGAGACATTCAGGTGATTTGTTCTGAGGAATCGAGGAGCTTACGAGGTGATTCTGCCGCTGTAGGAGATACAAGGACTGCCTACGAGCGGAGGAGGAGAAGCAGGATTTTTTAAAAATAAACTTTTGCACACTCCAAGCAGACGGGCTCAGGTAGGCTTGGGTGCAGGGGCCTCCAGATCCCCAGCGCCTCTGAGCGCAAAGTTGGGCGGAGGGGCTTCCAGGAGCGGACGGAGACCCTTTGCGGCTGCCAGAGACCAGGCGCCTGAACCGACCGAGGTGCAGAGTTCCGGAAGCCCAAGGTGGTCCTGGTGGCCGGGAGGGAGGCCGATCCCCACCCCCGGGCTTCCGCCAGGCCTGGCCGCAGGTTGGGATGTGCATGTCGGGGCAAAGGTCATATTTTAAGTCCTTTGCGCCAGTCCTTGTCCCTCCGCGGCAGATGAGGCGCAGCTATAGTCCCTAGAAATTGCCGGAGGAGAGCAAGTCCCAAGACAGCCTTTTTTGGTGCTTTCAGCAAAGTTTGTTGTTAAAGTAGTTTAAACCGACTTCAAAGCCCCTAAAATTCTCAACGTTTGACTTTCATATGTCACAGGTAATTTCCAGAGGGAAGTCACCTTGTGTGGGACACTCTCCAACTGTTAACATGGGTTTCCTCTGACCCTGGGGGTGCCCGTCGGTTCTACTCCACCCAGTTCACCCAGCCCCACTCTCCTGAGTCCTCCAGCGGACTTTCTGGGCTACACCTGCCTGCAGCCTCACACCTGGGTTCCAGGGCTCCCCCTGGCGCTTGGCTCTAAGGTGGCTCAGTGCTCAGGGGCCTCCGGGCAGCCACCCAGGCAGAGGAGACTCCCACCTGCTCCACGTGGCCTTCTGCCCAGCGGCTCCAAGGGTCTGAGGTGGCACGGGATCCTGAGGGGGCACCCCGGCCTCTAGTGGGCTGTTGCTCCACACTGCGAGGGGCCCCCGGGCTGCTCGGCCCTTAGCTCCCCCGCCATGGCCACTGGTAAGCCCGGCCAAGGAGATTTTAGATGGCCGGGAGCGGAGACGACGCTTCCTGTTTGTCGGAAGCTTCACCCGGTGGCTTAGATGCCTGTCTCAGTTCGTAAACCTTCCCTTAGCCCGAGCAGATTCATGGGGCCCAACTGCGCGCTCTGAGAATGGAAAGCCTCAGGTTGCGGACAGCCTGTCCTGCTCTGCAGGGGCGTCCACATGGCCCCTGGGAAGGCTCCTTCTCTCTGGCTGAGACGCACAGAGAGCTCTGAAGATGACTGTCTTTCTGTGTTTAATGCAGGCGGGGACTACCCCAGCCACCAAGGAGACAGCGGAGGAGAAACCCACTGCCCGCAAATCCCAGAAATGGCCTCTGAGCATCTCTTGCTCGTCCCCAGGGCCTCCTGGTTCCTAGACCAAACCTGTGAGGGAGTCTGTGAGGCCACAGGAAGGCCTGCTTTTCTTCCTAGGCTGTGCTGGTCACCCCCCACCCCCACCCCTCCAGCTTAGGCCCAGGCTTAGAAAGGTCACTGGGATTCCCCAGGCTGTAGGCAGTTGAGCAAGAGACAAGGTAGCACTGTCAACTCTGAGCCCTGGAACAAGTGCTTCCTACACCCTGGGCCTCGGCTTCCTGGCCAATCCCACTTTGGGTGCCTTACGCTTGGGCCTCCATATTGAAATTAATTGAAAAATACGTTTCTGACCTACGAAAATGTTTATCTGTTTTCATCAGAGGGATCACACTGTAATGAATATATTTACATCTCATTTCAAGAAAGGTAGGAAAGATCGGTGAGTGCTTGGAGGCAGCTTGGCTCCCTTCAGCAGCCCCCCGCAGCAGCCCAGCCCACCCTAATCCCCCCACTCCCGGGAAGGCTCCCTGAGACTTCCTGGGGGGCAGTCAGTGGTTAAATACGAGTTCTTCCCACGCTCCTCCTGCCTTGGGTGCCCAACCTGCAAAGCAGTCAGCCTAGACCCAAAATCATTGCCCCTGGGTGTGGTGCAAAGGACGAGGCCCAGGGCCGGGTGGGACCTGCTGGAAGGGAGGAGGGCCCCAGGGGCTCCACACCCCACATACCCTATCCGTCTAGCTGCCCTAGGGCTCGGGCCGGTCCCCAGGCGGACCTGCAGGGTCTTCTTCACAGAAAGCGGTGGCATTGCCGGGCTGCTCTGGCCCCAGAATATTAAAACCTTAGGTGGATTGGAGCTTGTTCATGCATTTTTAAAGGGGTGAGGCCACCTGGAGACTTCTAGACGGCAAATTGAGAGCAAAACTTTGCCACTGCCTTCAGAAAGTAAAGCTCTTGCCTCATCCGTGCCTGTTTGGGGCTGGGGGAGAAGGTGAGGGAAGAGGTGAAGAGGTGTTATTTTAAAAGACCTGGCTTTATTAATATGTTAAGAAAAAGCTCCCTTGGCAATATATGTTCTCACAGTGCCAACTTGGATCCTATAAAACATTCATGCTCCGAAAGCTGCTACAGAGAGCAGACCCACACACACACCAAAGGGGAGACGTCAGCAGGGGGTTGCTACCCTGAAAGGGCCACTAAGACTCACACACCGCTTCTGGAAAGAATCTGCTCCAGCCCAGCTGCTGGACTCCCAGGTTCCAGGTCCACACTCCTAAGTGCCACAGTGGGGCCCTTCCAGATGCCCCACAGAGCTAGAGGGCCCTCCCGGGAAACCCCTGTGACAGGGTCTGGAGTGAAGGGCAAACTGTAGCCAGATATAGCGGACCGCAGGAGGAGCAAAGCCAGGGCTCGCAGCTGAATCCCCAGCTTTCTCTCCCAGAGCTGGGAAGAGGCTGACCCTCCAGTCACAGATGAGATGCAGAGGTGTCAGAGTGGCCCTCTCCATGCTGAACCCCCCCACTGTCAGGGCTCCATCCTCTCCAGCCAGGCAAGTTCCCACCTGCAGATACTGAAACAGGCAGCGCAGAGACTCAACCCCGAGGGACCGGGCCTGCTCCAGCCTCCTGGCCAGCTGCGTGCTGGCTGCCCACCACCTACAAGGTCACAGTGGCTGCTGCCGGCACCGAAGTGCCCTGCCACCCCCCCCCCACTCTGTCCCACGCAGAGCCTGGCCTTCCACATTTACAAAACCAAAGCAGCTGCTTGCTTTTAGGAAATAAATCTAGCCAACTTGGTAATGGACCTTAAAAGTTTTCCCCCTCACCCCGCCATTCTAATAATAATCGGAGTGGAAATTAATTGGAGGGTTCTCTTGCACTGATGACATCTGTCAAGCAACCAGACACGTGGGTTTTGCTAAATTCTTTTATTTTTTGTTTAAATTTTCACTTCAATTTTAATTCTTGAAGAACAGCCTCGACAACATATATCGCACTCATTATAAGAAGCAAAGGGTTATATCAAAAATTATTAGTATAGAATCACAGGAAATCTGGTTTGGAACCAGAAAAAAATACAAAACAGATATAGATACATAGACACAGGACAATTTTTTTAATAATTATTTGGAAAATGTTATTTTCCCCTAATTCTTGTTTCTTTTTTATGTGCATACGATGTTTAAATTTTACAAAAAAATGAAAATAAAGACTAATATTTTACAAAATGAATAACAATGTGTGTGTGTGTGTGTGTGCGTGTGTGTGTGTTTCTACATAGGATTCGGTCCACTTCCATGTGTGTTTTCTGTACAGAATATATCCACATCTGTCCACAATAAATCCTGGAAGGTCCGTTAGTCTCCTTCTGTTTTATTAAAATTTTCATGGTCCTCTCTTCCAAATTTTTTTCTTTTTCTCATCAGACACAAGGTCTTTTTCCTTTCCTTTCCAACGTGTCCACAGATCTGACACTAAAAAGAGTCTCTTTTTCTCCTGGTTTGCAGCTCGGGTTGCATTTCTGCACGGTGGGCTGCTCCTGTCGCCCTGGCCCTCCTCCCCGCTGCCCGGCCCACCGCACCCTGCATCGGCCGCCTGGTGTCCCCGCGGCATTGGAGTCCACGGCCCCCCGCCGGTCCTGTGAGTCTCTAGGGGGTGGGGGCAGGTGGGAAGCGCCCAAGGTCTAGGAGCACTGGATAGACATGTAAGGCCAGTTGAAGCTGCTCCCAGACAGTAACATATCGCGGATGAGAGTTTCGATGGGGGTTTTACCTACCAAACGGACGAAGAAGAGCTGCTCGATGACCGAGGAGGATACGGTGCGCAGCGAGGGCAGTCGTAGTAGCAGTTTGCCGAAGCGGCTGGGCTGGTTAGGGTACTGGCTCCTCACGTACTCCTCCAGCGCGCACTGCGACTTCTCCTGCAGGCTCTCGATGTGGGCAGCGTCCGACAGGCCACAGGCATCTGCCCAAGCAGCCACCGGAAGGAGAGACAAGGGGAGGGGGCACACGGTTAGGTCAGCGGACAGCAAAGTCACAAACAGCAAGCCGTTCATTTTATTTTTTTTTTCTTTTAAGGAGCCAAGGGGAAAAAATAGAAATAGAAGGAAGAAGAAAAGAAATCCTCCCTGCCATGCCTCCCTACTCCTTCTTCACTATTTCCTTCCCCCGGCCCCCAACACAAATACAAACAAATCAAACTCCCACCAGGCCTGGGGAGCTGGAGAGACAGGCACACACTTGAAGAGGCAGCAACCTCTCCAGTCCCTTTGTTTCTCCTCTTTCACCTTTGGATTAAATAATGTACGATGCTGGAGCCATGTTTGCTGTACACAGCAACCTGTCCTCCACCTTCAGGGGAGCATCTTTTCCGCTGTGCTCATTAAAGGGAGGATTTCTGCCCCTTCTGGCCCTGGTTTTGGGGTGTTCAGGAGCCCTGACTAAATATGCAGCCTGGAAGGCAGTTCTAAAATGCTTCTTGGAGTCCCCCTCTCAAACCTAAATGACCCCAAGCAGAAACCTCAAGGAGAACCTAGATTGTATAGTGAATAGACACATGCGAGGGGGTAAGAAATCATAGGCTGGCAGGGCCTGGCATCAGATCAAGCTCCTGCTTTGGCAATAGAGGATTTGCGATCCACTCTCTATGCAAGCAAGAGCTCTGCAGCAAATCCTCAGCCAGGGTGAACACTTCTATCTGTGCCTTAGATCACGTAATTGAAAATTGGTCACATCTCTGTAAGCTGTATGATAATCAGAAGGAATATGGCTCAGTTACTCCAGGCTGCAGAAAAGGAGACAACTTCAGCGATCAGACACAAAGCTGGACTGGAGGCAGCTGCTTCAGAACTGGGAGGTGGGGAGTTGAGGGGGGATTTGGGGAGATAGGCTTGCTGTGGCAGGACCTGTACCCAAGGAAACATCTCATAACCTGTGTGTTTAATCTCACATCAACCAAGGGCTCTTCTTGGTCTACTAAAACTATTTCAAGACAGCAGTTTATACTGTATCAACTAACTAGAGGCAAGCAAATGGAGGGGAAGGTGGAATCAGAGGAATGAAGTGAAGGCTTCCTCTCTTGGTTCAAACACCCATGTTGTTTCCTGTATTAATAATAAATATTTTAAAAACAGGAAGATCACAGAGGAGCCCTTAGCCAGTCAGGAGGTCGACTAGAGATCAAAGGCAGAGTTTGCTAATATATAGATCTGGAAAGAAATTCATGCATGGCAATGCCCCCAAAAGGACACTGTATAATTGTGAATGGATAAGTGTGACCCTGAGAAGACACAGCAAATGATTCAAAGCGAAACCTGGGTCTGCTGAGTTTCTGAGCTTTATGTCTCCATTTCAAGAACTGGGATTTGTAAAGCATTCTAACACCTTCATCTACAAGGCTATGGCCTTGAGCAAAAATACAAATAAAACTAGTGATAATTCAGGAACTTCTGAGGCAGGTCTCCTTTGACCCCAGATCCAGATTGGGTTCCTCTCAGATGTCTAATTACTCTAGCCAGCCATTTGGGTGCAGTCACACTAGCCTGACCTGGGAAGTCAGTGAGATTTTATGGCTAGCAGGATGAGGGCAGGAACAGTTTGGGGCTTCCATGCTTAGAGAGGGGACCCTGAGGGTCTGCCCTTGGCTTTGCTTCCTAACCTAGTCCTGCTGAATGACCACCACGCAGACTCTTATTTACATATATCTTGTTTGACATGCATTCTCTGCCCCTTATGCCACAGGATCCCTCTCAGCCTCAGAGAATGCAGTATGAAAGGGACCCACTGATACCCCAGCAGGTTTTTTTTTTTTTTTTTTTTTTTTTTTTAAAAAAAAGACCATATGGAGTCTCCTCAGGTTTGTAAAATATTTATCTGATATTTACACTTAGGGCCCCCAGGGTGCAAGGTCACTACCCTTCCCCCAGCTAGGCTACTCCAAGGGAGAGAAGCCCAGGAAAGGCATGCCTGGGCCCTGTGTTGGCTGCATCGAGTTCTTTCCTCCTCTGAAGGCAGAATGCCTGTAGCTGGGCCCCACTGCAAAGTGCCATCCGGCCAGCCCTGTAGCCTCCCTCGGGCAGGAGCCCTAATTTGGGCTTGGTTTCCCACTCTAGATATTCATTCCTACTTTGGATATTTCTGCAACAGAATTCCCCCAACTGTGGACTGACAGACAGTATGAGCTCTCAGATCAATCGTCTGGTTGTGGTAGCGAAACTAGGTGAGCAGGGGGTGTGATGCAGTACATATTTACACTCCATGAGTTATACCCAGATAAGAAAAGGAGGCAGAATGTGCAAAACCCATGTCTCGCTTTTTATATGGTAGTGTCAATGTGGGAAACCTCAATATTTCTTCTACAGTATCTGGAAAAGAAATTATGTAAATAAATAACCATTACCGCTCAGGCCCTCCCAGCTTAGCCTTTGTAGTGCAGAGAATGTATTTCATGTTGTGCCTTCAGAAGAGTTTAGTGTTCAGGAAATATAGATGTAATCAGCTGCCATAACTAGAAATCAAAGTTATTATTGTGCTGAAAATGGATTTCTTGTATTTATGTTAACTAGAAGGCTCCTTTCGGGGAAAGTCTCATTTATCTGAGAGAATATTTAGGTGTATGAATTAATGAATTTTTTTAAAAAAGTAAGTTCAGGTCATGACCTAGTCCTTGGATACTGTCCAGAATATTAAGGATTAAACATACCATCCGGAGGCCAAATGTGAAAACCACCACAGGGAACCCCCGTGCCAGCTTCAAATACTTATCCGGAGTAAACCTCGTTGGACAATATGTCTAAAACTGTCTTTTCCATCATTCAAAGTTTGCTTAAAAGTTGGATGACTTTGAGAAGGCTTCCCATGAATTCCCTTCTGGCTAGCAATCAAAACAAGTTTAGTCAAAAGTGGAAATGTGTTGTATGGATGAGGGGGGTGAATTACTACTGACAGCTCTATTTCCACTTTCAGATATTCTTCTTGCAATTTTTCCAACAAAATAATGTTATTGTTCACTTCTCGGCCTCCCTTACACCTTGAAGACTTGGTTTAAGAAATATCTTTGTGAAAACTTTTTTTTAAAGGAACACTTTTCACAGGGACATTTTAGGGTGGAAAGTTGAAAGGAAAGCATGAATAATTCCACAGTCTTCCTTACAGCCTGCACAGTCCTTGCCTCTCTCTGGGAAAGGGCAGGAGATCAGAAAAGTCAAGGGGGTTCAAAGAACCTTAGGGGGGGGGGACAAGGAAAAGGGAGGGAGACTTTTCTTGAGAAGACCTCTGTCCAGCTCCAAGTCACATTTCTGCTTCAAGACACCTCACTGGATGAGATTTTAAAACCCCAGCTTCCCCGACACTGGCTTGCTTCCTGATTAATTTGGCTAAAGAGCTGGGTAGTGGAGAGCCAGACAGGCCCCAGGCCTGCCAGAGCTAAAGCAGCCGGGTCGCTGCTTCCCAGGCTCTTTGTCACTTTTGAAAAACACGTTTCCATCAAGAAGACTTATTAAGATAAAATGCATTCAAACACCGAGGAGGCTATTCAATAAATCTTCCATTTGTTTTAAGGTTCACACTTTATCCTCTTGCAAAGAATAACTCCCTCTCCCACTAGCAGACCTGCATTTGCACTGAAAGTAAAAGGGGGGCAGTCCAAGTCCACAGCTCAGGCCACCCTGCATACAAATGAGATGCTCTTGTCTAAACAAATTATCTGCTGTTCAGATCGATATTAATACTACATTTGCTACATTACAATATTGTGCAAATTTAAGAGTCATTTTAATACAATGTAAATATGATTCTTCACGCATGAAAGCCAGGAAATATTGATAGATTATACCACTGCTTACTGTTCAACGAGGCCTTGGGAAAGGGGTTTTGCCATCTCTGCTCAAGAGTGGTTTTAATTTGGCCTTTGGAGGTCCTGCCTCTAGGATAGATTTATTAGGATGGTTTATTTGTTCTCTGAATGGAGGAATTAAAAACAATAGCGCCAATAATGGTGGTAAACCGGCAGCTAACCCTACTCACAGTGGGCAAGGCCCGAGACCCAGTTTAGCAGCTCTGTTCCCCACCAGCGTCCTTTCTGGCTTTGTTTTTATTTCCCCCCATTACCTGCTGTCCTGGGTGTTTATATGTTTCCCTCTTGCAGGTTACAATAATAAAAGGGGGGCAGTGTTCTCAGAGGCTCGGACCAGAGCCTTCAAAGGCAACATTAATGCATTTTCCTGGAAGTTAATTTGAACCATCTATCATAAGAGAAATTGTTAACATGCATGTTACCACTGCCTACATTTAATTTGATATTTTTAAGGCACTCTGTTAAATTTCCAATGTTCGTGCATTTTGCGTGGCTATGAGATTTATCTCCGGGACGGGAATCCTCCCATACTTGCGGGTTCTACAGTATTGCTTTTGTTTTTCATCTTTCTTGATTAGATCGAATACGTTTTTTACGACCCTCAATAACCTCAGCAACTGCAAACATGAATGGTTTCCGATAAGGGAAAATCAGGATGCAATAAAGCGGGATTATTTATGATTTATTTGCCCGTACTCCTCTCTTTCTCCCTCTCTGTGTCTCACTGTGTCGGAAAAGTCAGCCAGGGAGCGTGCCACACAGAGGAGAAAGCCACATTCCCACGTTCTCTTCCTTCCCTCTCCTCCCTCAGAAACGCTGAGCTCCGGCACACACGCACACGCACATCGCACACACATGCACACCGCACACACGCGCAGCCAGACGGATCCACGGCACCGCCTCCCCGCCCCACCCCCCGCCAGCCACGCGCCCGCCGCCGCCGCCGCAGCCGCGGCCCCGCGCGGGACTCCAGGCCGCCAGGCCGGGCCACCTAGCCGCCCGCGCCCGCGCCGCCTCAGCTCCCGCACCGCGGCGCTCCGAAGATGGCAGCGGCGCCGCTGGCCGCTTCCCCGCGCGGGGGCCACAGGTCCCGGCCAGGCCGGAGGTCCGGCAAGGGCCCGGCCGCGGCGGGTGCAGCGGCGCAGCGCAGGAGGCCGGGCCCGAGCGGAGCGGGGCCTGCGGGCGCTCCCGGCGCGGCCTGCCCTCCCAGCGGCCGCAGCCTCACCTGACGTGAACAGCACGATGGCTTTGAGGCAGCTGTACTCGGCCGAGTCGACGTGCAACGCCTTGAGCTTCTCCACCTGCTCCTGGAAGATGCGGATGTGGTCCATGAAGGCCACGACGCGGTCGGCGGACATGGGCGAGGCGTGCAGGCCGGCGGCGGCCAGCAGCGGCGCCACGTGCAGCGGCATGGAGCACTGGGCTGCGTTGAGCACGAACAGCTCGCTCCAGGTCAGGCGTAGCAGGGACACCTGGTCGGTGATCTGCAGATCCGGGAAGAAGGGGATGTTGCGGGCCCACTCGACGGCGCTGAAGAGCAGGCGCGCGGCCAGCTCGCAGATGTTCTCGATGCCCATGATGTTGTTGGGCTGCATGCATTGGCTGCCGTAGCGCGACGTGGGGTAGGGCTCCGCGCGCAGCAGCAGCGAGATGTAGCCGGACAGGTAGCAGTGGCCGTTGAGGGGGTCCCCGTTGGTGAGTGCGTACTGGCCTGGATTGGGTTGAGTTGGAGGCATTCTTCCTCGCTGAACCGCTGACGAAAAGAAAGAGAGAAAAGAGGCAATGTGCATCCAGGGGGCTTGCGAACATCCCGTGCCGCAGCGCACCCGACACAATGCGGAGGTTCTTCCCGCAGCCACAAGCGCCCCGGAGCATCTCCTTTGGCGCTCGCTCTCACAGCCCATACCCGGAGGCAATCTGGGGTGAAGCCCTCCAGCTCCGCGGCTCGGTATGCCCAGCCGTCTCCTGCGCCCCTGGCCACCCCAGCCCTGCCAGAACTAGGCCTGAGTTACGGGCCCCCAGCCCGGTATGGCCAAGAAAATGCCACCCAGCCCCTCGACCACCAACAAGTCACACACAGATTAATGAAATCCCACTCACCCCTCCAGAAGGAACCAAATCAGGGTAAAACAAAAACAAAAACAGGCGAAACCAGAGAAAGGTTGTGGTTCTAGGCAAATGCCTAGCTGCCTCTTCATTTGCAAGCAAGCTGGTTTTGCTCAAAATGTTTCCATATTCTCTAAAAATGCTACGGAATTATCCTTAAAATAGATACAAGTTACATACCCTACTAACCACTTAACAACTTTTGAAGAGAAAACAAGTATCCTGCACCCCTCCCCTATCCCCTCCTCCCCATCGCCCCACACAAGGTTCTCACTGTTAAAAGCAACAAAAAATTGAAAAAAAATCAAGAAAAAAGTTGAACTTACAGTAGCCAAACATTATTGAAAAAAGTGGAAAATATAATTAATGTCTGTCCTGCGCGGTGCCACTGCAACCTGCAGCCAGCTTTTGCCCAGTGAATGCACGAGCTTGCAACTGCAAAAACACTGGATTCATTAACCATCTGAATGCAAAACGTAAGCATGCTTTGAGTTCTTAAAGCTGACCAAAGTTTTTTTTTTTTTTTTTAATGTGTATGTTTTACTTCAACAGTGCCAGCGTTTTAAATTGCCATGTAAACAAAGACAACTTTAGGAAAAGTTAGGGCTACTGAACTCTCCCCCCCAGCAAATTAATATAGATATGTCCATGTACACGTAGCTATCTTACTTCAGGTTATACACTATTTTCTTAAGTTTGCATTGATTCTAATTTTAATGCAAGCCCCAGTGCAATTTAAGCTCTTGAAACATAATGGCTAGAATACTTTTTTCTAATTACAGTTTTGAACTTGGCAGTTATTTTTCAATTAAATGAGAGTACAATTCAAAGTTTTTTGTTTTGTTTTGTTTTTTGTTTCTCAGATGCCTATAAAATCTCCCTGGAGCTAGAAATGAAGTCATATTTGCCTGCTCCTTGAGATCTGAAGGAATTCAATTTCTTTTCTTGTGGCATATAAAATATAATTTTAAAGTCAGTTACAAGAAGGAGTAATCTACATTCTACAAAATTGACTGGATCACTAATTTGACTATAAGACATCTTTAATGATTGTCAGGAGATAAACTTTAATTGTAAATGGCTAGATATATTTATAAGAAAAGTGCTGCATCTCTTGCCACATGAACATGAAGCATATTAAATACAACATCAAAAGTTGTGTTAAAAGAAACCAAAGCCATACAACACAGGGATTAAATGATGTGGAAGCTCATGCCAGCTGCAGTCTATGCATTATAGCCAAATCAGAAGGATCGGTAAATGCCGCTGTAAATTGTAATTTGTATGCAGTATTTAAGCAGAGGGTGGAGTTTGGTGAAGAAATAAAACGAGTATCATGCTTTAAAAAAAAATGACACAACTATGAAAGCACGGTTCAGTCACAAACTTTCCTTTGAAAGTAGAGGGGTGAAAACAAGGCTACAGCTCTGGAGGAGGCGGCCCCAGCTCGGTGAAGAGGAGAGGGAACCAGTGAACAGGCCAGAAGCCCCCCTTCCCCCCTAATTAGACCTACAAGTGCAATAAATCTCACTCCTCTTTTTCCAAGCTAAGCTTCCAAAAGGATGATGCAGTAATGAATCTATGGTTCAGAGTACTCCAGTCTCCAGCCCTCCCCCATTTTAAATAAAGGGCATGAAGAGGTGGAGGGGAAAGTGGAATGAAAAAACACAGAAACAGAGTTTTCCGGGGGAAATAAGCACCCCTCCCCAAGTTCATGCCAGCCCAGCCCCAAGCATCCTCACGCACACGCGGGAAAGAGACACGCACCGAGCACATCCAAGACAGAGGGAGGGAATTTAAGCCACAGCTCACGATCCCAGGGACAAAATCCTGAGCAGGCAGAGGGTGGGGTGGAGGAGCCGGGGAGAGGAGCGCAGGCCGGGAGGGGGAGGCAGCGGCAGCGAGCTGGGGTGGGTGGGGGCGGCTGGAGACGCCGGGGGAGGAAGGTAGCGGGGACAGGGGAAGCTGGGACGGGCCGGGACCGCAGGAACCCCAGCCCCATACAGCAGCCACCCCCGCGAGAGAGAAAGAAAGAGGGCCGGGGAGGCGGGCGAAGCTCAGGGAGAGAAGCACAGAATAAATATTCACCTTCCCGCCTCATGCCCACTTTGAGGCACTTCTTGAGGCGGCAGTATTGGCACTGGTTGCGGTGGTGCTGGTCGATGGGACAGTTCCTGTTGGCACGGCATGTGTAAGTTAAGTTCCTGCGGACGCTCCTCTTGAAGAAACTTTTGCAGCCCTCGCAGGTGAACTGGCCGTAGTGCTTGCCGCTCGACTTGTCCCCGCACACCACGCACTCGATGTGCTGCTGGCTCTGGCCCGAGCCGGGCGGTCCCTGGCCCTTGTCCCCTGCCGTGCCGGGGGTGGCGGGCGCTCCGGGCTGGCCCGGGGTCTGCGGCGTGTGCGGCGCGCCCGAGCCCGCCTGCTGCTGCTGCTCGCCGGCGCCGCCGCCGCCGCGGGCCGCCTGCGCTGCGGGGTTGGGGCCGCCGGGGTTGCCCCCGGCCACGTCGTCCTGCGGATCTCGCCAGCTGCTAACTACCATTGCCATATCTTTGGGCCCGGGGAGCGCTGGGGGGAGCCGAGCTGCTCGCCGAGGGCCGCGGGGCGCGCGGGCGCGCTGGGAGGGGAAGGGGAAGGGGAAGGGGGGAGGGGGAGGGGGCGGGGGGGCCCGCCCGGCGCCCCGGGGTCGCGGGAGCCGAGCCCGAGCCGGGCACCAGCCGCTGCCTCCGCCGCCGCCGCCGCCGCTGCCGCCGCTACTGCCTCGGCCGCCCCGCTGCTGCTGCGCGCCCGCCCGCCCGGCTGGCGTTTTGTTGTGGTTCCTGCTGTTTTCTTTCTCTCTTTTTGCAGCCCCCCCAGGCTCTCAGGCTCCCCCCCCAACACCCCTGC